>NC_063339.1:29696160-29749098 GCF_021869965.1 Rhincodon typus | reverse complement strand
GTCTAGGCCCAAAACGTCAGCTTTCCTGCTCCTCTGATGCTGCTTGGCCTGCTGTGTTCATCCAGCTCTACACCTTGTTATCTCAGATTCTCCAGCATCTGCAGTTCCTACTGTCTCTGATATTATTAGGAAATATTGCTTTCCGGGATAAATTATACGTTTTGAAAAAAAAAATGTATTTATTTTAGTTGGAGGTGTACATCGATTCCCTCAGAAAAAGACCGTGATAAGCAAGGCCTGGAAACCTAGCCGGAATATAAAAGCAGGCTTTCACTTGGGCGTGACGCCAGCTGTCGTGAGAAAACGCTACAACCTTACTGCAAGTGCAGTTGGTTCTCATGAAAATAACAGTCAAGCTGTGGCACAGGTAATGCTGTTAGTCTGACCATATCAAACCCACTGGTAAGTTGGACTTTCAATATGACCTTCAAAATCTCTGTTCCCTGTTGTCAGTTAGTTGGAATAGTATTTTGCTGAAAGAAATATACATCGTGCCTCCTGAGGAAAACCACCACATTAGGCTTCAAATGACAGGGGCAGACACTGAATAGGAAGCAAAGGAACTTATGAACAGAGACCAAAAATGTAGTTGGTGATAGAATTGCGAAAAGCTGTTGATGAGGAGGAGCACTGACTTAGCAAACAGGGATCAAGGATCCAAAGATCATTCAGAAAGCTGGACAATGTGATCTGTGGCATTAGATTCAGGATTTTTCATGGATGATGGAGGAAGGCCTCACAAGACCTTGGAGCCAAATCAATTTGAATTGAGCAGGATAGATATGCTAATGAATAATCTAATAAACTAAACATGTTATTTTGTATATTTATTTCTTTAATTTTTGTTTGGTCTGGAAAATAAAGTTCAGATATTTGTTTTATTGAACATCATGCGTTTTCATTAATACAAATTACATTACAAATTTCATTAATACAAATGATACGTTGCAGGTTAAGCGAACTGAATTCTGTTCCTACGAATTAACCGGATCAACTGTTTTATCCTTCAGTTCCTGGGGCAATATTTCCACCAGATAGACCTCTCAGAGTTTATGGCATTATTTGGTAGCAGCTTTGTGCACCACAAAAAAGTGAGTAAAGTGATTGGATCCCAGGGCGGTATAAAGGCAGGTTTGGAAGCCAGCCTGGATGTGGAGTACATTATGAGTGCCGGTGCAAACATAACTACCTGGGTCTTCAGTAATGCAGGTAGGTTTTGGTTGAAATTGTGGATATAACTTTGTAACTACTTGCATGACAGATTAGCCAAACTATAGTGTGCCTTTGTGAGGCATTTACATTTCACAGCATAATCAGCCAAGCATGAGTCGTCTCAGTTTTGTTTTTTTATAAATATAATGAAGTCTCAAGATACTTCTGCTTTTACACAGCTTATGTCACCTGTTTAATCAGTAGTTGGTCACATGATGTTAATTTATGATATAAAGTTCACATGTATAAGTTGGGTAAGATGTAAAGTCCTGTGTAGAAATAGCATTCACTTGAAACATTTTGACTAAATATGTCATTGTGAATTTGATAAACTCCTGAACCAGCCAAACTCTGTTCATTACAAATAATGTTAGGAATTTTGACCTTTCTTCCTTTATTATTGTCCATTGACTAAAGTAAATCTGTAAAAAGAAGACACCATAGTCTCCACAAGTTTCTGGAAGAAAAAGATACTTGCTGAAATAATGTCCAATATTTATCACAACAATTTCACTGAGTTTGAGGAGAGTAATAAGTGGTTTTTAAAATATTGTTTTCACCAAAAAGTAATTAAAGCAGAGAACATTTCTGTTTCTTAGGAGGAGATAAGCATTGGAAACAGGCTCAGACTGGAGTGACTTGATGTTGCTGAGTCAGTTAGAGGTGGGGTGGGATAATGAGCTGAGCTTGCATTAGTACTTAGACTACTGAGCCAGCCAGTAGACTGAAGGAACTGGAGTACCAATGAGCTTATTCAGCATTGAGTTAGGCAGAGATTCTGAAATTTGTAAGTTTCCAAAGGTCTATTTCAGCTTCCCCAACCACACACATGAATCAGAATGGTTTTGTAACTTTGCAGCTGGAAGATCAGAAAAACCTTGTCAGATGCTGTGAATGTCATCATTCTGGAAAAGTGATATGTACGTGCAGAGTCAAAGGTTCAAGTTGAGTTAAATTTAATTAATCTCCATTAATGCTTACATATTCGCCCTCCTGCTGCTCAGAAGTGGAAGTTACTGTGAGAACACTTGCTGAGCTCTTGCAGAAAGCAATGGTCTCAAGGGATAGCACTCCACATCTGTGCACTTGAAAACGGCAATTTATTCCAGGTTATGCAACTACAATAATGCCCTGTAGTTCGACGTGTGTTGGCAGATTGAAGGTTGCAGTTGTGAATTAGTGTCGCCATGACTTCTGGCCACCACTCATTTTTGAAGGTTTAAGATTTCGTGTGTGTGAGAAGATTCTAACATGAGTCAGTTCCCTTTCATTCTGACATACTCAGGAATAATTCGTGGGCTGAACAGAAATGTGTTTTGGGTTGTCTTACATTCTCCCTACTCTAAACTGAACAAGTTCTTCATAACTTTATCCCTTTGTTTATCCGGATAATTGCAAGGAAAATGTAAATTAAATATTGTTGATCTGTGCAGGAAGACACGAATCCCAAGAACCCTTTCTTGATTGGATGATGTTACTGAGTAATATGTCATCAATTCCATGGGTCCACTCTGTCAGTTATGGAGATGATGAGGACAGTCTGTCTCTGGCATATTTGAACCGAATCAACATTGAGTTCATGAAGGCAGGTGTACGTGGACTCACAATACTCTTTGCTTCTGGTAATTGCTTTGAATTTTATGACAAATGGCTTCTAAAGAAAGTTCTTTTTTCCACTTTTAATTCTGCCTTCACATGATGCATTTAAACTTGGAATCAAGAGTGTCTTTTCTAAAAATTTAACACAACTTGCAGAACACTGAGGTACAGATGGACGTGGGTGACCTGAGACATGGATCACAAGAAGTTAACATGCAAGTATAGCAAGTGATTAGGAAGACAAATAGGATTTGGTAATTTATTGCAAGGGAAATAGAATATAAAAGTAGGGATGTTTTTGCTACAGGTGCACAGGGCGTAAATAAGACCACATCTAGGGTACAGTTTTGGTCTCCGTATTTAAGAAAGCACATAAGTGCATTAGAAGCTTTTTGGAGAAGGTTCACTCGACTGATTTCTGGGATGAAGGGATTATCTTATGGAAAGGGTGGACAGGTTGAATCTGCAGCCATTGGAGCTTAGAAGAATAAGAGATGATCTTATGGAACCAAATAAGATCCTGAAGGAACTTTATTCACTCAGGGGAAGTGGGCACTGCTGGCTGGGCATTGTCCATACATACTTGTCCTCAAGAAGATGGTACGGAGTTACCTTCTTGACAAGGTGGATGTTGAAAGGATGTTTCCCCTTGTGGGAGAGACTAGACCTAGAAAACAGTTTAAAAATAAGGGGTCTTCCATTCATGAAAGAGATGAGAAAACATTTTCCCTGAGGGTCGTGAGTCTTTGGAACTCTCCTATTTTTAAAGCAGCGGTAGTTAAATTCTTGACAATAATTGAATCATATCAAGACTATACTGGAAAGTAGAGCTGAGGACACAATCAGATCAGCCATGATTTTATCGAAAGTCACAGTAGGCTCAAAGGGCTGAATGGCCTGCTGCTACTTCTAGTTCATTGGAACCGTTTTAACTACAATGTTGTTGGCTCATTGTGCGATACATATTCAGTTTGTGAAGAAATAGCAGGGAATTCAGTCAGCATAAACATGTAACAGAATATTTGAAAGTTATTCATTTTTGGTTCTTTGGCACAGGTTTGAAATTAAAGAATTTTTTTGGCAATTTTTAGTTTAGCTGCAACCTAAAATGATATTGTTAAATAGTCTGCATTAGTTCCGATAACAAATAGTATATGGTAGTTTGTGTTTCAATCAACTTGATGTTTAGTCTAAATCCCCAAAAATTCATGAAGAGATTATACGTGTTAGCTGTATTTACAATCAAACAATATCTGTTAATACCATCCAAAAGGATGTATTTCATTTGTATTTGTTGTTGCAGAAGATGAAATATGTAAGAGGTGTAGCAAAGATTGACTATCAGAATTAAGTCTCCTTCTCTACAGTCTATCAATAAACATGAAAATAGCAAAAAAGAAATCACCAAAGACATTCATTCACAAATTAGTCTTGGCAAGTACTGTATCAGACAGAGAGTCTAATCTGATGGTGACGTTGCACTGTATTCCTGTGGTATTCCTATTCCGATGATTTGTGGCTGTTTGAATTCGGGGACCAGAACCTTGCTTTCCCCAGGGGAATGTGGATTTAATTTAAATAGCAGTAATGCTTCCACCTAACATTTTCAAGATATGTCCGTCAAAGTCTAAAGAGTTCATTTTGTTTTCAGGCCGTTAGGTAGAGAGAAAATTCTGTACGTTACTCACATCATTAAAATACAGCATAATAATGAGCTCTGCATCTTGCGAAAGTTGCAAAACCTTAAACTTTTAATTGTAAAAGCTGGTGGAAGGGGTGATGTCAGTTGAATTTTAACATTCATTTACCTTATGGACAGGTGATGATGGTGCAGGCTGCAGAGAGGTTCGAAGAGGCGTAAATATATTCAGACCAAGCTTTCCTGCATCTAGGTAATATCTCAATACACTGTGCAGCTGCCCAGTTGGGTGGGTAGGTAATATTCAGCATCCCACTTGCATTGCGTCATCAAAACTCTTGACTATTATAGCGAATAGTGACACGTGAAATTATTTATATTTATTATTTCAAAACCCATAATAGTTCTCCAGTAACAATTAATTTATTTTTTAACATTCTAGGTAAAGTTTGAAAAGTTAAGTTTCTTCTGACCTAATATATTTGTTGCAAGAACTAATTGTGAATTCTAATATGCCAAACTAGAATTGGTAAAGATCAGAAATAGTATACTGGCAGTCCAGGCCATGGAAAAGCAGAGATCAACACGGATATTCACAATTTCCATTGCTCAGCTTGCCAGTGTGGGACATTTAGAGGTTAAATGTTTGCCCACACTAAGGGAACCAACATTAGCAAGATTCATCCCCCTGTACCCTGACCTAATTATTGGTTACAGCATGACACAGCCAGCTACCCAGTGAAAAGGGGTGGCATGTCAAGGCTGGATCAGAAGAAAGTAGAGTAGGAAAGCCAAGAGGAAATATTGGGAAAGACTTTGCAATTGGCAGCCAAAGTGGCTAAGGCATCTGCCCAAAGTCACTAAAAAATCTCAAACCATTTCTAGCTCGGGCTTCAACTGAATTCAGCTGGTGAGCTGTAGACATCAAACAGGTTCTTCCCTGCAGCATACCAGTTTAGTTAAGTCATTCCGACTTAGTTAAATGAATATCACCCACTTCTACTGAAAACCAAATGATAGCTTTGAGGTGGGAGCAGAGTGGTGGAAATTACCCACTACAGGGGCACGAGAATGAGACAGAAGATCTTTGTGCATTCAAGCTCCTATTTCCATCCCCACAGCCAACTGCTGGTTAGTCAGTTCACTGCTTGTTATAGCTTGGTTCAACATGTGTTTTGCCCTTTTGTAAATTAATATTGTATTTGAGGTGGTATAATTAATCCCATTTGAACATCTAGACAGGCTGCCATAGGTTATGAGTAAGTGAGATATGGGAAGTCGGGCGTGAAAGCCTGTCTCAAAATCAAATCAAGTAGGCGTTGGGGTTTAGAGGAACATTGAAGAATACAGCCAATATTATAAAATAACACTAAGAACTGCAGATGCTGAAGATTTGAAACAAAAACAGAAATTGCTGGAGGGACTCAGCTGGTCTGGCAGCACATGTGGATAGAAAGCAGAGTTAATATTTCAAGTTCTGTGACCCTCCTTCAGCCACTATTGCCTCTGCTGCTTAATACAATCTTTGGGCAAGACAGTTTGATCACTGCCAGCTGAGAATTGCTCCACAGTGTGGAGTTGGGTAACCATTTACTATGTAACTTATAACCTTTTTATTTTCATCAGTTGTACCCATACAGAAGACAGCATTTAGGGGTCATTAATTGTTATAGAAGAAGTTATTACAACGATAGATTTCAGGAAAAGATCCTATCATAGAAAATGCCATTATAATAAATATGTTTATTGTATGTGATGCTCAGCCATAACCAATTACTAAATTTCTTTCAGCCCATATGTCACAACTGTGGGAGGAACGTCCTTCAAGAATCCCTTTCAAATTACCTCTGAGGCCACAGATTACATCAGTGGTGGTGGATTCAGTAACGTGTTTAAGATGCCAGACTATCAGTTAAGTACACCTGTTGATCACTAAATTGATTTTGATTTTGTTTTACTGAAGGTGGCTTCCTAATGAAGAGGTATTCCCAGATGATGCAGACATAGGATCACCCAAAATAGATGCAGAAACTTAACTCATTTTAATAACGTAATGATGCTGAAGATTCCATATACTCCTACCTCCCCAAGAAAGACACATGTCAGATAGGATAATGGTGTGGCAGTAATAATTAGGACCTTTCTCCTACCTCCAGTTCAAAAAAGGCAGCATGGCATATAGGATAATGGTGTGGACGTTTTACAGTCCAAGATGTGAAGTGAGCCGCTCCTGCACCTTGTGCAGCCTGTGTGACCTTGGAATGTGATTGTAACTATGGCTACCAAAGTGAATAACTAAAGTGAATCTTTTTAGGCTGCAGGATATTGTTTGTGCTTCTCAAACATAGCTTACTAAAGGATAAGAGTCATAGTCATTGAGTCATGGATGTCCACTTATATGGTTGGGAATGCTTGGGGCCAGGATGTTTAATCGACACAGTGACCACAAAGAGAGTAAGTGAAGAGCCCGGAGAAGCACCCTGGTCCAATTCATGAGCTGGGTTCTTGCCCCTGCGTGCAAAGTGTCCTGGCAACAGAATTCCAGGTTGCATGTCTGTGTCTGTGTCTGTGTCTGAGTCTGTGTGTCTTTGTGTCTGTACAAAAGCAGCCACTATGCATGCACAAGCAGTAACTTTGCATGCACAGAGCATGATCCGAGGTTTTGGGGTCTGTTGTTCAGGGGAGCAACTCATGAGCTGGAGTTGCCAGGTACCCAATTTGACTTTCATAGCAGGAATTGATGCCATTTGTTTTCTCTGCAGCCCATGGCAGAATAGTCAACTGCACATAAATGTCATGAGATCAGGTACTAATGCATGCAAACAGACCAGTCTCCATTCACAAATGAAATTCTCATCCCCCCATTTAAAACGTGAATGTGAAAGCAGATTCTATTTTCTTGATGTCAACAACCGCACTTTTCTGATCTTGCCATTTTTTCCCAACTGATTCACTCTTGCCCACATTGTTCAGGGCTGAGAAAATTCACCCCATGTGTCTATTGCTTCTTGAATGTTCAATATATTCACGTTGTTCAACCATATAGTCATAGAGTTATACAGCACCAAAAAAGACCCTTCAGTCTGACTCCCCATGCTGACCAGATATTCTAAATTAATTTAGTCCCATTTGCCAGCATTTGGCCCAAATCCCTCTTAAACCCTTCCTATTCATATACGCATCAAGGTGCCTTTTAAATGTAGTAATTGTACCAGCCTCCACCACCACCTCTGGCAGCTCGTTCCATACACACACCACCCTCTGCATGAAAAGGTTGTCCCTTAGGTCCCTTTTAAATCTTTTCTGTCTCACCTTAAATCTACGTCCTCAGGGTGAATAGTCAAGGTCTTTCCCCAATCTCTGATGATTTTATAAACTTCTATTACATCACCCCTCAGCCTCTGCACTCCAGGGAAAGTAGCCCCAGCCTACTCAGCGGCTCCCTATAGCTCAAACCGTCCAACACTGGCAACATCCTTGTAAATCTTTTCTGAAGCCCTTCAAATTTCACAGCATCTTTCCTACAATCTGGTAGGGCAGAGAAAAATAACAGGGTTAACAAATGTTTTGAACTTGAGTTTTCATCATGCATTGGAGACTAAAATGACAGAAGATTAATTTTATTAGCTGGTTCTCAAAAGAAATCAAACTCCGGATAAAATAATCAATTCTCACAAAGCTGTAGTGTCCATTACAAGGTGTGAATCAGTTTTAAGTCTACATTTTTCTTGAAATGATACAAATAGATTTGATACATAGTTGAAAATAAAAGCTGGGTAATATCCAATTTCATTTTACAGGCTGCTGCTGTGAAGTCCTACCTTAGAAGGATGAAATCACTTCCCCCAGCTACATACTATAATGTTAGTGGCCGTGCCTATCCTGATGTAGCAGCTCTATCCGATAACTACTGGATTGTAAGCAACCTAATCCCAATTCCGTGGATTTCTGGGACTTCAGTAAGTTACATTATTTTACCCACGAATGTATTTCAGCAAATGAGGTTGTGCATGAGGCCCCATAATGAATAGGCCTGTTTTAATTTTCTGGCCCCAGTTCACTGGGAGTTGAGGGGAAAATATCTTCAAATCACTCCAAGACAGGTCACATCAAACAATTGGAAACTCGACTGGAAGATCAGTGAATGGGAGAAGGCAGTTACACTGCAACTGGGATGTTGAGATGGGGCTAGTAAGGAATCTATGCAGAAAGTTCAAGAACTCCACACCATCATGGTGCTTCTCTATTCTGAACCTGAATAATAAAGCACAATAAGGTAACATTTTCATGAAACAGATTAAAAACAAATTTTCCGATGTAAAGTCACAGAGTTTTACAGCATGGTCAACAAGCATCTCTCTAGTCCCAATTTCCTTCTCTTGCCCTGTAACCTTTATTGAAATTGCTCAGAGATGTTATTGTACACCTCTGGAGCAGGTGGGACTTGAAGTGGGCCTCCTGGTCCAGAGGTAGGGACACTACCACTGCAACACAAGACCCCTTCTCCCGTAGCCTTTTATGCTATGGTTCTTCAAATGATCATTGAAATGCTTCTGTAAATATTTTGATGGTTCCTGCCTCCAACAGTCTTTCAGACAATGGGTCCAGATACCCACTGCTCTCTGGGTGAAAAATTTCTTCCCTAGAGCCTCTCTCAGCCTCCTAGTCTTAAAATTATGGCCTTTGGTTATTGACCCTTCTACTAAAGGGAAAAATGTCTTCCTATCCATGCCCTCAATTTGTACACCTCACCCAGGCCCCCTTCAGGCTTCTCTGTTCCAAGGAAAATGGCCCCAAAACTACCAAGTCTCTCTTCATATTTGAATTGCTCCAGCCCAGGCAACATTCTGATGAGTCTCATCTGCACTCTGTCTACTGCAGTCACATCCCTTTAAGAATGTGGTGACCAGAACTACACTTGGTTCTCCAGCTATGGCCTAGCTAACATCTTAACTCCAACGTAACCTCCATTCTCTGCTCATAAAAGCATTTGCCTTCTTAATCACTTTACCTACTTGTCCTGTTGCTTTCAAGGAGCTGTGCCTATACCAACCAAGGTCCCTCTGATCCTTTGTAGTTCATAGGGTCCTCCCATTCATAGTGTACTCCCTTGCCTGAGCAATGTGCAAATTGGCATAGCGACATGAGTATAAGGGAAGTAAACACATGGCTAAAAGAGTGGTACCGGAAAGAGGGGTTTCTTTTCATGGGGCACTGGCATCAGTATTGTAACAGGACGGATCTGTACCGCTGGGACCAATGTTCTAGCGAAAAGGATGCATCGGGTAGTCATCAGGAATTTGAACTAGAAAGATGGCGGGGGAAGGGAAGGGTAAAACTCCAAGAAGGATAATGGCTAATGGGAAACAAAGCAGCAGGTTAACATCTGTCGGGGTGGATTCAACTGCATGGGAAAGTATGAAAAGAAAGGAAAATTCAGGAGAGATTATTGAAGTTTCCAGCACACACAATAGGACAGATTGTTTGGAATGAGTTAGGAATCAAACTTCAAGCACACTGGATAAATGAGTGACAATATAGGACTGAAGGTGTTGTATCTGAATGCATGCAGTGTTTGAAACAAGGTAAATGAGCTTCTGGTGCAGATCGAAATTGGCAGCTCTGATATGGTGGGCATCACGGAGACATGGCTATAAGGGGATCAGGACTAGGAGCTAAATATTCAAGGATACCCATATACACCCTATTGAAAAGACAGGCAGGTGAACAGAGTGAGTAGGGTTGCCTTATTAATAAGAAATGAAATTAAATCAACAGCAAGAAACGAACTAAGATCAGATGATGTAGAATCTGTGTGGGTAGAGTTGAGGAACCACAAAGGTTTAAAAAAAAAAGCCATAATGGGAGCTATGTACAGGCCTCCAAACAGTAGTCCGGATTTGGTGCACAAGATACACCAGTAGATAGAAAAGGCGTGTAAGAAAGGCAAGGTTACACTGATCATGAGGGATTTCAATATGCAGGTGGACTGTTAAAATCGGGTTGGTTTTGGATCGCAAGAACAGGAATTTGTGGAATTTCTACAAGATGGCTTTTTGTAGTTTGTGGTAGAGCCCAGTGGGGAACAGACAATTCTGGATTTAGTGATGTGCAATGAGGCAGACTTGATAAGGGAGATTAAGGTGAAGGACCTTAGGAGGCAGGGACCATAATATGATAGAATTTACTCTGCGATATGAGAGGGAGAAGGTGGAATCAGATGTAATGGTATTACAGTTGAATAAAGGCAACTACAGAGACGTGAGGGAGGAGCTGACCAGAATTGACTGGGCGAGGAGCCTAGCAGGAAAGACAGTGGAACAGCAATGGCAGGAGTTTCTGGGAGTAATTTGGGAGACACAGCAAAAATTCTTCCCTAGGAAAAGGAAGCATACTAAAGGGAAGATGATGCAACCATGGCTGACAAGGGAAGTCAGGGACAGCGTAAAAGTGAAAGAAAAACTATGTAATGTGGCGAGGGGCGGGGGAAGCCAGAGGATTGGGAAGCCTACAAAGATAAACGGAGGACAACGAGAAAAGAAATAAGGAGGTAGAAGACTAAATATAAGGGTAAGCTAGCCAGTAATACAAAAGAAGATTGCAAGAGTTTATTTAGATATATAAAGGGCAAGAGTGGACATTGGGCTGCTAGAAAATTATGCTGGAGAAGTAGTAATGAGGAGCAAAGAAATGGCTGATGAACTGAATAAGTACTTTGAGTTAGTTTTCACAGTGGAAGACATGAGTAATAAACCAAAAATTCAAGAGAGTCCAAGGCACAGAGCTGAATGTGGTGGCTATCACCAAGGAGAAGGTGCTAGAAAAACTGAAAGGTCCAAAGGTGGATAAATCAGATGGACTACATCCCAGAGTTCTGAAGGAATAGCTGAAGAGGTAGTGGAGGTGTTAGTGATGATCTTTCAGGAATCACTGGCGTCAGGGAGGGTCCCAGAGAAGTAGAAAATCACTAATGTAACCCCCCTGTTTAAGAAGGGGATAGGGCAAAAGATGGGAAATTATAAGCCGATTAACCTGACCTTAGTTGTTGGTAAAATTTTGGAGTCCATTGTGAAGGATGAAATTTTGGAATACTTGGAAGTGCATGGTAAAATAGGGAAATGTCAGAATGGTTTCATCAAGGGGAGGTCATGCCTGACAACTCTGGTAGAATTCTTTGAGGAGGTAACGACCAGGTTAGACAAAGGAGAGCCAATGGATGTTATCTACCTGGACTTCAAAAAGGCTTTTGATAAGGTGCCGCACAGGAGATTGCCGAGTAAGATAAGGGCCTATGGTGTTAGAGGCAAGGTGCTAGCATGGATAGAAGATTGGCTGTCTGGCAAAAGCAGAGAGTGGGGATAAAAGGGTCTTTCTCAGGATGGCAGCCAGTGACTAGTGATGTTCCACAAGGGTCAGTATTGACCACAACTTTTCACTTTTATGTGTTAACAATCTTGATGAAGGAACTGAGGGCATTCTGGCTGTTTGCAGATGATACAAAGATAGGTGGAGGGACAGGTAGTATTGAGGAGGCAGGGAAGGATTTGGACAGGTTAGGAGAGTGGGCAAAGAAGTGGCAGATGGAATACAATGTGGGAAAGTGTGAGGTCATGTACTTTGGTAGGAAAAATAGAGGAATAGACTATTTTCTAAATGGGGAGAATATTCAGAAGTCAGAAGTGCAAAGGGACTTGGGAGTCCTAGTCCAGGATTCTCTTAAGGTAAACATGCAGATTGAGTCGGTAGTTAGGAAGGTAAATACAATGTTGGCATTTATTTCAAGAGGACTAGAATATGGAAGCAGGGATGTACTTCTGAGGCTTTATAAAGCTCTGCTCAGACCACATTTAAAGTATTGTGGGCAATTTTCGGCCGCATATCTCGAAGGATGTACTGGCCCTGGAGCAGGTGCAGAGGAGATTCACGAGAATGATCCCAGGAATGAAAGGCTTAACATATGAGGAACGTTTGAAGACTCTGGATCTAAACTTGATTGAGTTTAGAAGGATGAGGGGGAATCTAATTGAAACTTACAGAATACTGAATGGCTTGGACAGAGTGGATGTTGGGAAGATGTTTCCTTCAGCCAAAGAGTGGTGAATCTATGGAATTCAGTGCCTCAGAAGGCTGTGGAGGCCATGTCATTGAGTATATTAAAGGCAGAGGTAGATAGGTTCTTGATTGTCAAGGGGATCAAGGGTTATGGGGAGAAAGCAGGGGAATGGGTTGAAAAACTTATCAGCCATGATTGAATGGCAGAGCAGACTCAACAGTGGCTTAATTTCTGGTCTTACGGTCTAAATGCTTGATAACCCTCCCAAAATGTATCACCTCACACTTGTCAGGATTTATTCTATTTGCAATTGTTCATTACATTATCTATTATATTTTATCTTCATGTGAAAACTTTATGTTGGCATCTGAGTTAAGTTAATTTTGAAATGTCAGACAGGAAAGATTTGATTTATTGTTGTCACATGTATCATACAGTGAAAAGTATTGTTTTGCATGCTATCCAGACAGATCATACCTTACATAAGTACATCAGGGTAATAGAACAGAATGCAGAATATAGTCTTACAGCTATGCAAAAGGTGCAGAGAAAGATCAACTTTAATATATGAGAGATTCGTTCAAAAGTCTGATAACCGTGAGGAAGAAGCTGTTCTTGAATCTGTTCGTCCATGTTTTCAAACTTTTGTAATCCTCTGACGAGTGGAAGAGAGTATAACAGGGGCGGGAGGGGTCTTTGATTATGTTGGCTGCTTTCCCGAGGCAGCAGGAAGTATAGATGGAGTCCATGAAAGGAAGGCTGGTTTGCGTGGTGTACTGGGCTACATTCACAAGTCTTTGTAATTTCTTGCCGTCTTGAGAAGATTAGTTTCCATGCACGCTGTTATTCATCCAGATGGGATGCTTTCTCTGGTCCATCTATAAAAATTGCTTAGAGTCTTTGTAAACATGCTGAATTTCCTTAGCTTTCTGATGAAGTAGAGGTATTAGTATGCTTTCCTGACTGTAGCATCAACTTGGATAGACCAGGACAGATTGTTGGTGGTATTTACTCCTAGGACCTTGAAGCTCTCGACTATCTACACCTCAGCACCATTGATACAGACAGGAGCGTGTCCATTCTGCTTCCTGAAGTTAATGACCAGCTCCTTTGTTTTGCTGACATTGAGGGAGAGACTTTTGTGTTTACACCATGCCATTAAATTGATTATCTCTTTCCTGTATCCTGTCTCGTCATTGTTTAAGTTACAACCCACAACCGTGGTTTCTTCAGCAAACTTGTAAATTGAGGTTTAGGAAGCTGTTATATAAAAATTACCACTATAGTCAAAAAGATTGAGTTTATCCACAAAGTCCACATTCATCATATTTGGAGTTCAGTCATTGTTACTGACTGCTATACTGAATGAATTCATAAAGATCTTGAAAGCTAATTAATTTGCTAAATGGCAGATTTTTTTTTCTTTTTTATATAATGGAATTGTGTAACTTTGTCTTTCTCTGCAGGCCTCAACCCCAGTCTTTAGCGGAATCTTGGCCCTCATAAATGATCACCGGTTCCAGAAAGGTCTTCCAGCTCTTGGTTTTGTTAACCCATTGCTTTATAATTTACAGGAGAAAGGCATAACTGAAGCATTCTTTGATGTAAGTTAAAACAAGACTAATTCTAAATTGCTGCCACCTCTGTATTGCCTGATATTTTAAATATTAATATGTATTTGTTTCGTAAGGCAGTGTTCTGGTTTTTTGTAGTTCTGTCAATGATTTAGGTATAAGTAGGGGTTCAGAGACTGTTTATGAAGTTTGAGAATGAACAAGTATTGGCTGTGGTTGTTAGTGAGGAAGAAGGCTATAGAGGAGGTTGAGAATTTCAAATGTCCCAACTAAATCTGAGGGCCCTGATAACAAAAAGCTTCTTCAGATATTTAAATCAGAAGAGAGTAACTGAATCAGGTGTTGATCTTTTGAGAGAAACAGTCTGGGCAATCAATAACTGAAAACAAGGAAATAGTGGGACTTTGAATAGTTATTTTCACCCTCGAACATGTATGAAAATCAAGAAGAGGAGAGTGGGAGAGTGGAACGTAAAATGAACACTGTCACCAGAAAACTATTAGAGGTTATTTATTTATTTCTGTGGGATGTGGGTATTGCTGACTGGCCAGCATTTATTGCCTGTCCCTCGTTTCCCTTGAGAAGGTGTTGGTGAGCTGCCTTCTTGAACCGCTGCAGTCTACCCGATGTGGGTTGACCCACAATATAGTGCCAGTCAAGTGGGCTGCTTTGTCCTGGATGATGTCAAGCTTCTTCAGTGTTGTTGGCTGCACTCATCCAAGCAAGTGGGGAGTATTCCATCCCATTCCTAACTTGTGCCATTTGGATGGTGGATAGGCTATGGAGAGTCAGGTGTTGTTACTCTCCACAGCATTCCTAACCTCTGACCTGCTCTTGTAGCCACTGTACTTGTATAGTGAGGCCAGTTGAGTTTCTGATCAATGATGACCCCCAGGATGTTGACAGTGGGGGATTCAGTGATGGTAACACCATTGAATGTCAAGTTACGGTGGTTAGATTGTCTCTTATTGGTGATGGTTATTGCTTGGCATTTGTGTGGCGCGAATGTTACTTGCCACTTGTCAGCCCAAGCCTAGATATTGTCCAGATCTTGTTGCATTTAAACACGGACTGCTTCAGTATCTAAGGAGTCGCGAATGATCTGAATATTATGCAATCATGGGCGACCATCCCCATTTCTGATCTTATCAAGGTCATTGATGAAGCAGCTGAAGATGGTCAAGCCTAGGATACTACCCTGAGGAACTCCTGTAGAGATGTCCTGGAGTTAAGAAGACTGCCCTCCAACAACCACGACCATCTTCCGATGTGTCAGGTATGACTCCAGCCAGTGGAGGGTTTATCCCGAATTCCCATTGATTCCAGTTTTGCCAGGGCTCCTTGATGCCACACTCAGTTGAATGCAGCCTTGATGTTTAGGGCTGTCACTCTCACCTCACCTCTGGAATTCAGCTCTTTTGTCCATGTTTGAACAACGACTGTATTGAGGTTAGGAGCTGAGTGGCCCTGGCGGAACCCAAACTGGGCATCACTGAGCAGGTTATTGCTGAGCAGCTGCTGTTTGATAGCACTCTTGATGACACCTTCCGTCACTTTACTGATCATTGACAGTAGACTAATGGGGCAGTAATTGGCCGGGTTGGATTTGTCCTGCTTTTTATATACACAACATACTTGGGCAGTTATTCACATTGTCGGATAGATGCCAGTGTTGTAACTGTACTGGAACTGTTTGGTGAGGGGAGCAGCACGTTCTGGAGCACAAGTATTCAGTACTATTGCCAGAATGTCATCAGGGCCCCCGTTTCTTGATATCATGTGGAGTGAATCAAATTGGCTGAAGACTGGTATCTGAAATGCTGGGGTCCACTGGAGGAGGCCGAGATGGATCATCCACTTAGCACTTCTGGCTGAAGATTGCTGCGAATGCTTCAGCCTTATCTTTTATACTCTTGTGCTGGGCTCTTCTATCATTGTGGAGCCTCCTCCTCCAGTGTGTTGTTTAATCGTCCACTGCGGTTCACGACCAGATGTGGCAGGACTGCAGAGCTTAGATTTGATCCGTTGGTTGTGGGATCACTTGGCTCTGTCTATCACTTGCTGCTTATACCGTTTGGTGTGCAAGTAGTCCTGTTTAGTGGCTTCACCAGGTTGACACCTCATTTTAAGGTATACATGGTGCGGCTCTTGGCATACCCTCCTGCACTCTCCATTGAACCAGGGTTGATTCCCTGGTTTGATGGTAGTGGTTGAGTGGGGGATATGCTAGGCCATGAGGTCACAGATTGTGCTGGAGTACAATTCTGCTGCTGTTGATGGTCTACAGCACTTCATGGATGCCCAATCTTGAGTTGCTAGATCTGTTAAAGTCTGTCCTATTTAGCACAGTGGTAATGGCACAATGGAGGTCATTCTCAGTGTGAAGGCAGGACTTCGTCTCCACTTGGACTGTGCAGTGGTTGCTGTTACCAATACTGTCATGGACAGATGCATCGGCAGCTGGTGAATTGGTAAGGATGAGGTCAAGTATGTATTTCCCTCACCGCCTGCCGCACACACAGTCTAGCAGCTATGTTCTTTAGGACCCAACCAGCTCGATCAGTAATGCTGCTCCCGAACCATCGTTGGTTGTGCACATTAAAATGCCTCACCCAGAGCACATTTTGTGCTCTTGCCATCCTCAGTGCTTCCTCCAAGTGTTGTTCAACATGGAGGAGTACTGATTCATCAGCTGAGGTACAATGGTACGTGGTAATCAGCAGGAGGTTTCCTTGCCCATGTTTAACCTGAAGCCATCAGACTTTATGGGGTCTGGAGTCAATGTTGAGGACTCCCAAGGCAAGGTGTTAAATGGCTTAAAGGAAGTCCTAGCAACAGGGCTCCATACCAGGAATGGTATGTTGCCTCCCTGGTGCCAGGCTCAGGGATATCACCGAATGGCTGCAGGGTATTCTGAAGAGGAGCCCAGCAGACTGGTACAGACTAGCACCAACAACACAGATAGGAAAAGAAGAATTTAGAGGGCTAGGAAGTAGATTAAAGAACAGGACCCAAAAGGTAGTAATCTCTTATCATGTGCACACAGTTCTCCAGCTGTTGCGTAACCAAAGCATTCCATATACCTTAACTACCCTATTAATCTATCCTAGGGATCTGTGAACAAATGACCCAAACTTCCTCTGAGCTTCCTAGTGTCTTGTCATTTATTGAGTATTCCCTTGACCTGTTCACTTTTCTAAAATGAATTAACTCCCATCAGGGTTAAATTCAACCTGCCACAAATCTAAAATCTGAGGACAGGCCAATTTTAATGAGATCTCATTGATTTGGCTAGAGTGGACTGGGAGCAGATACTTTTAGGTAAATATCTGAGCAGTGGGGCACATTTAGAAAGGAAATAGGGAAAGTACAGGACCAATATGTTCCAATAAAGACAAAGACTGGGACTAACAAATCCTGTAAACCTTGATATCAAGGGATATCCATGATGGGACAACGGGTAAAAAAAGAGAGCCTTATGCATATACTGAGGGCTGAAATCAAAAAGCCCTAGAGGAGTACAGAAATGTGCAAGGGGAAACTGATGAAAGGATGACTAGGGAAAGAGTAGGGCCCCTTAAGGACCACAGTGGTAATTTGTGTGTGGAGCTAGAGGACGTAAGTAGAATTTTAAACGAATAATTTCTGTCAGTGTTCACTAGTGAGAGGGATGATGTGGATATAGAAATCAGGGAGAAGAACTGTGATACACTTAAAGAAGTTCGGGTAGACAGAGATGAGATTCTGCGTGGTCCGGCAAGCTTAAAACTAGATAAATCTCCAGTGCTGGATGAAATGTATCCCAGGCTATTAAGTGACACAAGGGAGCAATAATTGTCAATTCCTTCCTAGCCACAGAAGAGGTACTAGAGGACAACCAATGTGATACCATTATTCAAGAAGGGAGCAAAGGATTAAACAGGAAACTACAGGCTAACCTCAGTGGTGGAGAAACTATTGGAGGCAATTCTGAGGGGCATAATTAATCTGTACTTGGAAAGGCAGGGATTAATCAAGAATAGTCAGCATAGTTAAAAGGTGGTCATTCCTGACCAACTTGATTGAATTTGTGGGAGAGGTAACCAGGTGAGAGCAGTGCATTAGTTTACGTGGACTTCAACAAGGCTTTTGATAAGGACCTGCATGGGAGACTGATAGCAAAGGTAAGAGCCCATGAGATCCGAGGAAATTTGGTAAATTGGATTCACAATTGGCTAAATGGCAGGTGGAGATGGTCAAGGGGTGTTTTTGTGACTGAAAGCCTGTGTTCATTGGGGTTCTGCAAGGAGCAGTGTTGGGGCCCTCGCTGTTTGTAATATAAAAAGATTTAAACTTGAATGTAAGGGGTTTGATCAGTAAGTTTGCAGATGGTACAAAAATTAGTGGGGTGGCAAATAGTGGTAAGATAGCCTTAGATCACTGGAGGATGTAGACAGGCTAGTCAGATGGACTTATCAGTATCAAAATTGATTTCAATCCAGATAAGTGTGAGATGACATACTTGGACAGGACTAACAAGGCAAGGGAACACCTCACATTTATCTAAATTAAATTTCATCTGTGATCTTTGGCCCATTTGCCCATCTGATCAAAACCCCGTCGTACTCTGAGATAATCTTCTTGGCTGTCCACTATACCACCACTTCTGGTGTCATGTGCAAACTCACTAACTATACCTCCTATATTCACATCCAAAAAAAAAGTTCTGAAGAATGGTCACCGGACCAGAGGAAAGTTTGCTCCTGATTCCCATTGATGTCAGTTTTGCTAGGGCTCCTTGATGCCAGGTTCAGTCAGATGCCTCCTTGATG
Source organism: Rhincodon typus (assembly GCF_021869965.1). Lineage (NCBI taxonomy): Eukaryota > Metazoa > Chordata > Chondrichthyes > Orectolobiformes > Rhincodontidae > Rhincodon > Rhincodon typus. The sequence continues at coordinate 29,730,210 of NC_063339.1, read as the reverse complement.
CCAAGGGCTGTCACTGTCACTTCACTCCTGGAATTTGAATCAAGGCTGCAATGAAGTTAGGAGCTGAGTGACCCTGGTGGAACCCAAACCGAGCGTGACGGAGCAGGTTATTGCTGAGTAGGTGCTGCTTGATAACATAGCTGATGACACCTTTCATCACTTTACTGAAGCTTGAGAGTAAAAAGATGGGGTGATATTTGGTGAGATTGGATTTGCTGTGCTTTCTGTGTACAAGCCATACCTGGACAATTTTCCACATTGTCAGGTAGATGCCAGGGTTTTAACTGTAATGGAACAGCTTGGCCAAGGGTGCAGCAGGTGCTGGACCACAAGCCTTCAATACTATGCCAGAATGTTGTCAAGGCCCATAATCTTAGTAGTATTCAGTGCCTCCAACTACTTCTTGACATCACACGGAGTAAATCAAATGGCTGAAGACCGGACTCTGTGATGTTAAGGCCAACTGGAGGTGGCAGAGATGGTTCTGGTATAGCTATAATACTAGCATCTAACTGAATGTGTAAAATTGCCCAGGCTATCCCCTATATCCAAATAGTGATCCAATTGCTGCTTCAGTCTACATTAGCAGTAAAGTAATGAAAGATCATCAGCCCTGCTATGAAGCAGAATTTTGTGGTGGGGAGTTGAGGGAAGAGAAGAGCACTTGTGGTGGTGTTCCTCTCTCTGGGCTAAAAGTCCCAGGTTCAAATCCCACTTATTCTAGAAAGGAGTTGTAACACATCTGAACAGGTTGATTAAGATGTATAAAGCAGCACCAGTTTAGCAATAATCTGCTCATTGATCCTCAGTTTGGATTCTGCCAGGGCCATTTAGCTACTGCCCTCATTACATTGAAGCATAGCTGAATTCCAGAGGTGAGGAGAGAGTGACTGCCCTTAAGCATCATGGCTGCATTTGACTGAGCATAGCATGAAGGGAAAAAAGGGAAAATTATCCACTGATGAGTCATGTCTAGCACAAAGGAAGATGGTTGTGATTGTTCGAAGTTAGTCATTTGCAACTCCAGGACATCTGCAGGGTAGATATTCTCTAATCTGTTCAGAGATGCTGTTACAGACCAATGGAGCAGGTAGGGCTTGAACCCGGGTCTCCTGGCCCAGAGGAGTTCTGCAGGGTAACATCCCATGTCCAGCCATCAATTGTTTCATCAATGACCTTCATTCCATCATGAGGTCAGAAGTGGTGATGTTCACTGATGACTGCAGAGTGCTCAGCACCAGTTACAACTCCTCAGATACTGAACACTCCATGTTCAAATCTTGCTGCATTTGGACATGGACTAGGTACAGATTTGGGCTGAAAACTGGCACGTAACATTCACACCACACAAGGGCCAGGCTTGACTATCTTGAACAAGAGAATAATCTAGTTATCACCCTTCTGGCCAACAGCATTACCAGAAACTGGACAAGCTATGTAAATACAGTAGCTGCAAGTTTGTGTAAAATATTAGATATCCTGAAGCAAGTAACTCAGCACCTGATTCCCCAAAGCCTGTCCACTATCTACAAAGGTACAAGTCAGGACTATGATGGGATGCTGCCCACTTGCCTGGGTGAACACACCTCCAACAGCTGTGAAGAAGCCTGATACCATCTAGGTCAATTCAGCCTCCTTGACTGACACCGCATTGACGATGATTCATTCCCTCCGCCACTGGCACTCAGAGCACAGCTTAGATGTACACACTGCTGCTACTAACAAATCATAAAGGCTCCTTAAACAGCCTCTTACAAATCCATAACCACTACCAGCTAGAAGGACAAACACCATCACCTATAGCTTGCCTTCCAAACCATTCTGACTAGGATATGTATTGCTGGCCCTTCAGTGTTGCTGGATCAGAATCCTGGAACTTCCTCCGTAACAGTGTTGTGGGTCTACCTACACCAAGTGGTCGATAACAGTTCAAGGAAGAAGCTCGCCACCTTCTCAAGGGCAACTAGAGAAAGTCAATGTGCCCCAGCCAACAACACTCACTTCTCAAGAATGGATGAAGAAAAGCCATATTAAAAGTTTCTATACAAATTAAAAGCCAATGGTGACAGAGATAACAACATTACTTTGGATATAGGATTGGCCAACTGACAAGCAGAGAGAATTCTTCATGGCAGAAGCACTGGATAATTTTTCAGATTGGCAAGCTGTAATAGTGGATCTGTGCTAGCTTATTAAACCATTTACAATCCAAATCAATAACTTAGATAATGGGACCAAACATTTGGTAGCCACATTTGCTCATGACATCAAGCTACATAGGAAACTAGGTTGGCTACAGGAGGAATTATATGCAAAGGTTAAGCCAGTGTGTAAAATTTGGCAGTAAGAATAGAACATAGAAAATTTTAAACGTATCCATTTTGACACAATGAATAGAAAACCTGTATGTTATTAAAGTAGAGAATACTACAGACCTTGGTGAAAGAGGGATCTGGGTGCTCTGGGAAATGAATCATTATTATGCAGGTATAGCAATTGACTAGGAAGGCAAATAGAATGCTGGCATTGATTGCAAGGGAATGAAATATTAAAATAAGAAAGTTTTACTTCAGATGTACAGGGCCTTATCTGACCATATCTGGAGTACTCTTTCAAATAAGGTGGTCAAAATTGTACAAAGAAGATATAAATGCATTCGAGCAGTTCAGAGATGTTTCGCTCAACTAATTCATGGGATCCAGTTCTTACCTGAGATTGAAAGATTGAACAGGTTACTTAAATCCCAATAAGAACAAAGATCAGTTGATTAAAAGTCCCAGAAATCAACCACTAGGGGAAGAGTTTAATTAGATTCCCCTCAACAATCCCACTGAATTCAGAAATTTACTACACGTAGAATCCAAAATACGATCAAATGAGCAGGAGAAAGTTTTCTTGTGTATCTACTTTGCTTTATAATGAATAAAATGTTCACATGTTGGCAAAATTACTTAAACAAAAGCTTAGTCTTAAATTCAGAACACAGATAGTTGAGTCTAATAGGACTCCAAGTTGAACTGGGACAGAAACATTTCATTGCTCCGTAGTATAGGAATTATCACTTGCCTATGAACTCATCAAGATCTAATCATAACACTGAATAATTAATTTATTACTACTTTATAAATTTAGTCCAGAGAAATGCCTTGTACTGTCAAAAAATACCTTTAATCCTCAAAGAGTATAGTACAATATGCTCAGTTTGAGGGCTGGAAAATAATGTTAAAATACATGTTAAGGTTAATGAAAATATAGTACTTAAAAGGTGTTCTGGTTACTTGCTAATTGTGAATTCTCAATTTTCTCTTTAAATCATTAGGTAACTACAGGATGCCACTTAGGCTGTCTGGATGAAAAAACTGAAGGGCAGGGATTTTGTGCTTCCCAGTCTTGGGATCCTGTGACAGGATGGGGGACACCTAACTATCCACAACTACTCAAGGCACTCCTTGCAGGCAAATTGGCTGATCCATAACTTGAATCAAGTAGTTACAATTTTAATGTAAACTACATGCTGTTTCCAGCTATTAAATTTTGTGTATGTGCCGAGACCATTAGTGTTTTTCCAGAAATTCACGGAAACAATGTTTTATTGTAATCTTAAATTATGATTTGGGTTTTTTTCATTAGAAGGAATCTGCAAATAAGGATAAATAAGACCAATACAGTCAAATGATTATTGTATTTTTCAATGCTGCTTAAAATTTATATCAATGCCGCTGACAATATTTTCATTGAATTACTGATCAATGAATTCAATATTAACTCAATTTCAGTAGCTGAGCAAAAATGAAACATACCTTAAATCTAAAAAATACCAAGTCCCCTCTTAATGTAATGGATTTTATAACTAGTTGGTTATGAGTAAGTTAAACAATTCAAGTAAGTTTGTAGGTTGTTGTTGAACTTTGAATGGTCAGTTGGCAGAGTCAGAATGATAACATTTGAATATGCTGATAAAATACTGGTGAAAGATTTTATTTACATAATTTGTACATTGATTGCAAAGGTACATTGATTGAGAAGCAATACAGAAATAAAGTGCATTTAAAGAGGCCCACATTAGGCCACTCATATTTATAGCTATACATTTTGTTTACGGTTATGCAGTCCTAGATGATCAGGTACCATCTGTCGATCAAACACATAGTGAAGGTATCGATAGATTTCTTCAGCTCGGCGGTGACTAACCTTTCCTCGAGATGCTAATTCATCCACTGAACTAAAATGAAGGAAAATAATAAGCTTAACTAAAAAAAAAATTATCAAATAATAGGACTTTCACAACAATAGTAAGTGCGTACCTCAAAAGATGTGTAATACTGAACACCAATGATGTATACAATTGTTTACAAAATTAAATTCTTTCATCAAATAAAATCTTTGATATCCTGGATTTTTTAATGCACAATTGTACTTTGTTTTTAAAAGTAATAACCACTGGGAGAGGTGTAGGAGGAATACAACAAGAAACATACAGATGTACAGCCTGGAAACAGGCCCTTCGGTCCAACCCGTCCTTATATCATGGACAGTGGCTTAGTGGCTGGCACTGCTGCCTCATGCCACCAGGGACCCAGGTTTGATTCCAACCTTGGGTGATTTGTCTGTGTGGAGTTTGATGTTCTCCCCATGTCTGCGTGGCTTTCCGCCGGGTGCTCCGGTTTCCTCCCACACTTCAAACACATGCAAGTTAGGTGGTTTGGCCGTGCTAAATTGCCCATAGTGTTCGGGTTAGGTGCACTAGCCATGGGAAATGCAGGGTTACAGAGGTAGGGTAGGGGGATGGGTCTGGGTGGGATGCTATCGAAGGTCAGTGTGGACTTGTTGGGGTGAATGACCTGTTTCCACACTGGAGATTCTGTGATATCCTAAATTAATCTAGTCCCATTTGCTACGTTCCTCTAAAACCCTTCCTATTCGTGAACCTGTCCAGATACTCTTAAATGTTGTAACTGTACCAGCCTCCTCCACCACCACCTCCTGGCAGCTTATTCCATACATGCACCACCTTCTGCATGAAAAAGTTGCCCCTTAGGCCCCTTTTAAACCTTTTCCCTTAAAACTATGCCGTCCAGTTTTGGACATTCTAATCCTGGGAAAAAGACCTTGACTATTCATCCTATCCATGCCCTTCATGATTTTATAAACTTCTATTAGGTCACCCCTCAGCCTCCAATGCTCTAGGGAAAATAGCCTCAGCCAATTCAGCCTCTCCCTATAGCTCAAACCTTTTAAAGTTTGACAACATCTTGCCTATAGCAGGGATACCAGAACTGAACACATTATTCCAAAAATGGCCTAACCAATATCCTGCATAGTCACATGACCTCCTAATGCCTGTACTCAATACACTGACCAATAAAGGCAAATGTATCCAACGTCGTCTTCACAACCCTGTCTGCCTGCAACTCCACTTTCAAGGAACTCCAAGGTCTCTTTGGTCGGCAACACTCTCCAGGACCTTACCATTAAGTGCATAAGTCTTGCCCTGATTTGCCCTACCAAATTTTGTAGCATCTCTCATTTATCCAAATTTAACACCATCTGCCCATCTGATCAAGGTCCCATTCTGCTCTAAGCTAACATTCTTCCCTGTCCACTACACTTATCTAAAAACACTTGAGCCAGGCAACATCTGTGTGGGAAGAACCTCCAGGTCTGTTGTCAACACACAGACACAGGTGCTCAAGTCAACTGTAATTCATTGTAGTTATTATAAAGATACTGAATTTCTTCTTGTAACGTCACACATGAAGAACAAACATCCTATGACTGTCACACTAAATGCTGGAATTTGGATTGTGATTATTTTGAAACTGTGCTATGGTTCTAGACAACAGCTGTTAAAAGAATAAAGACACCTTTGCAAAAAGCAGTGCACATGATTGATATTTAATATCTGGACAATACATCACAAGTAGATAAATATCTATTTCCACAGGCATGTCAGCCAATCTTTATCTCCCCTTGACAATGTATCTATAAGTCTGCAATTAAATTAATCAGTTGCACAAAGTTGGCTTTCTATCTTTAAAAAGGATATTACATGCCTCAGGAGATACAGCACAGAACCGGCCTTTCAACTCAGCCAGTCCCTGCCAGCAATTTTGCTCAATTTAAAAGATTCCTTCCCATCCTTCTTCATCTGAATCCATCATGGCTTTCCATTCCCTTCTGGCTCGTATGCCTATCCAACTTTCCCTTAGATGCACCTGTGCCATACCTTTTAATCAAACACTGAGACAGAGAGTTCCATATTCTCACCACTAAGTTGTTGAAAAGTTCCTTGTGAATTATCTAGTTGATTTCTTAGTGACTACCTTATATTGATGGCCTTTAGTTTTGCTCTTCCCAAATGGAGTCATTTTGCATCTATTTTATCAAAACTTTTTACAATTTTAAATAAAATCTCTATTATGTCACATCCCAAGACTTTTTCAGCCTTGCCTGAGTGATATACCTCTACATTTTTGATATCATCCTCAAATCTTTTTTCCACTCCCTCCAGTGACTTTGTAAACCTTTTACAAAATGGCAGGTTCAATATTAGTTTATCATAACTTCTTTACTTTTACGTTCTATCCTTCTAAAAAGAAAATGTGCTTGGCTTGCTCTTCTGTTGGACATTTAGTGACTTGTATATTTGTTCTTCGATTCTTTTGCCTGTCTATCCCATTCAAATTTTCTTCTAGTAAAGTCACCATAGTCCTAGAGGATCATGGGGCAATTTGATGGTGCTTAGATATTTTCTAATCAACTTGTTCAGAGATGTTATGACATACCTCTGGAGCAGGTGAAACTTGAACCCTGGCTCAGGGGTATGGACATTAATGCTGCACCACAACAGCCCTTTTAGTCACCATAGTCTTACCAGATCAAAGGGATGCTTGCTCATTAGAGAGAAACAAACTGCGGTTGTTTAACCTGAGGGTCACCATATCTCCAGAGAGGGGTGAGATCGAGAAGGTGTGACCTTTATGGTGACTCAGTTTGTGTGGGAATACTACCCATACTTTGATGTCACTCTGCTTTACAAAGCAGCCATCGACTCAACTGAACTAAATATGTGAATTCGTACAATAAAGGAATTACATTTATCTATGTTGAAATCAATTTACCAATCATTTCTACAAGTTTGAGAGTATCTTGAGTTGAAGTTCTCGTCAGTATTTGATTACACTCATCAAATCTATTATCAAATGCAATTCTGGAAATCAAATATCATCTAAATCCATTCTGCTCCTGGTCTTCCAACTCCATATTTTCTGTTCATTTTTATACAACCTGTTATTTAAAGGTGTTTTCAAAATCTACAAATTATATCTATTGCATCACTCTAGCTCTCAGTTACCTCTTCAGTCAAGACTGCCTTTTGAAATCAATGCAGGCCATTTTTTAATCTTCCAGATAGTTTTCGGTTTTTTCCTTTACTGGAAATTCCTACCACCAATGTTAATCTGACTGGACTAGAATTCAGCAGACATGTTCTGTCTTTTTTCTCAAATACAGGTCTCATATTATCTACACACAAGTCCTCTGGCATAACACATTTTACCAACAAATTATTAAAATTGTAGTGTTGCCTTTGTTATCTCTTTCTGATTCTTTTATAATGCAAGGATGTAAGCCGGACCAGGGGTTCTGTCTTACAATTTTGATCATTTAATATTTCATATCTATTTTAATTGCAGTTCTCTCATTTCTGTGAGGTTGTTGACCTGCTCGCTGAGCTAGCTTGTTCTCGTTCAGATGTTTCATCACCATGCTAGGTGACATCATCAGTGGAGCCTCCGATGAAGCGGTGTTCTTCTAGTCCGCTTGGAATTTATACTGTTTGGTCCGTTATGGTGAGTACTGTCATTTCCGCTTTTAATCTGAATGGGTTTGTATATGGGGTCCAATTCTATGTGTTTGTTGATTGCATTACGGGTGGAGAACCACGCCTCTAGGAATTCCAGTGCATGTTTAATTTAGGTTTGGGCTACTACGGTTACCCAGTCAAACTGATGGCCTTCATAGTCGGAGTGTACCAATATTAATGCCATTATGCCATTTTGCTGCTAGTTGATGTTCATGTATTCTGATGGCTAATTGCCTTGCTGTCTGTCCGATGCAATGTTTGTGGCAGTCGTTGCATGGTATTTTGTAAATCACATTGGTTCTGCATATTGTAGGAATGGGATCATAAATCCTTGTAAGTATTTGTCGTTGGTACACTCAGACAACGAAGGCCATCAGTTTGACTGAGACAAGGTAACCATTCTAGCCCAAGCCAAACATAGACACAAATGGGAATTCCTACAGGCATGGTTCTCCACCCATACTTAAAACAACCAACACAGAATTGGACCCCATATACAAACCCATACAGATTAAAACCAGAAATGACAGTACTCACCATAACAGACCAAACAGTATAAACTACAAGCAGAGTACAAGAACACCACTTCATCGGAGGCTCCACTAATGATGTCACCCTAGCATGGTGACGAAACGTCTAAACGAGAACAAGCCAACTCGGCGAGGAAGTCAACACCCTCGCCCACAACCCGAGCTACAGATCTTTGCCAAAACTTTGAATCTCATTTCTGTTCTCATTATCCAATTCCATGTTCACTTGTACTGTGTCTCTGATAAATGCTGATACAAAGCAATTAGTTAATATTTCTGCCATTTCTCTATTATTCATTGTCCTGATCAGTCTCCATGCCAAGTTGTGCCTGGCAAAAGAATGAAGCACAATATAACCCATCAAAATCAAGTGATAAAATTACCTGTTGGCTACTTCTTTCACAGAGCTGAACCGATGACAGAGATTTAAAGCTGTTACATAACTGATGTTAGGAATGCTGAGGTAGAACTGTAAAACTTGTTGCCAATGACCATGAACCTCCACTGGGACAGTAATAGCTGCATTCTTCCTTTCTTCAACGTGGGCAAGTTCAGCAATCAGACCAGCTGTTTCCTCCTGACTACAGCTGAACAAGATTTTGATTCCAGCAACAGTCAGAGATGTTAGCAACCCATCATAGTATCTGGTTCTCTGGAATATCCTAGCTATATCTCCTGTAGTTTATTGAAACAGAGAATTCAACACAGTTCACTTTTGGCTCAATGACAAATAATGTAATTCTTCAAATATTCTTTGTCAATCTTAAGAATAATTTTCTGTTTATTCATCTTTAATGTTGTGCAACTTCAATTAACCTTTTATGATAAAATAATGCAATGTGCATCAAAATATTACGACAGTCACATACCACATGTAATAAAATATCATTTAAGCACTTTAGAAAGAACACACCTTTCATCTTTAGCATTAATAGAAGACAACAGTGAGAAGGTAAGATCTGTGAATCAAAAACATTAATTGATTTTGTGCAGGCTCATGTTCTTGAGTTGTTATATGGTTACACCAACAAGACTCTACATCATAGGTTGGGAGGGAGGGAAAAGAATCATCAAAAGTCAGACTGATTAGTCATTTTTGCATCATACACTGTCCAAAGCCCAGGAAATGATGTAGAAATCTCAGCGGGTAAAACAGTTTGATTTGTCTAGCTACAGCTTTTAACAAAAAAGGGAGCATGTTTGTGACACTACCTCTGAGCAAGAAGATCTGGATTTAAGTTCCACCTGCTCCAGAGGTGTGTAATAATGTCTCTGAACAGGTTAATCAGGAAAATATCTATGGCTGATGTGGTTGGTTGGCTCACCGAGCTGGTTCGTTGTTCCACAGACGTTTCATTACCCTGCTGGGTAACGTCATCAGTGCAGACTCCGATGAATCACTGTTGTGTTTTCCTGCCTGTTATTTAAACTCTGGTGTCCGTTGTGCTGGATTACCTCACTTCCGGTTTTCCTTCGCAATGGAGTGTATATGGGGTCGAGTTCTACATGTTTATTGATGGCTTTCTTAGTGGAGAACCAGGTCTCTAGGAATTCGCATGCTTGTCTCTGCTTCGCCAGTCCGAGGATCCTGGTGTTGTCCCAATCGAATTGGTGGTTTTCCTTATCCATGTGGATGGAGATAAGGGAGTATTGGCCATGTCTTCTTGTTGCCAGTTGATGTTTGTGTACTCTTGTGGTTAATTTCCTTCCTGTCTGTCCAATGTAATATTTGTCACAGTCTTTGCAGGGAATCTTGTATGTGGCATTGGTCCTGTCCATGGTGGGTAGTGAGTCTTTGGTTCTGATTAGCAGGTGTCGTAGGGTTGATGTGGTTTGTGTGCTATTCTGATGCCCAGTGGTTGTAGGAGTTTTGTGGTCAGTTCAGATGTGCTCTTGATGTAACAATAGCGTGATGAGTGTGTCGGGGCGTGTGGTATCTTCCTGCTGTCATTCGTGTGATAGGCATCTTCTGACCCAGTTTTTCGGGTATTGTCTTTGAATACTTGGAAGAGGTACTCTTCTTCTTTTTGGCATAGTTCTGTGTTGCCGTAGTGTGTTGTTGCCTGTTTAACTAATGTTCTCACACAACTTTGTGTGTGTGTGTTAGGGTGGTTGCTGTTGAAAATCAGTACTTGGTTGATATGTGTGACTTTCCCGTGTACCTTTGTTAGGAATTCCCCATTGTTCCTGCGTTCCACCACGATGTCCAGGAATGGGAGCTGTTTGTTCTTTTCCTCTTCTCTGGTGAATCCGATCCCGGTGAGGGTGTTGTTCGTTAGTTAGTGTGTCTCCTCTAGTTTAGTCCGTTTAATATTGATGAAGGTGTCGTCCACGTAGCATATCCATAGTTTCGGTTGGATTAGTGGAAGGGCCATGTTTTCAAGTCTCTGCATCACCACTTCAGCTATTAGTCCGAAGATAGGTGATCCCATGGGTGTCCCGTTGATCTGTTCATATATTTGGCCATTAAAGATGAAGTGGGTGGGGAGGCATAGGTCCAGTAGCTTCAGCATGTTATCTGTGGTGTCACTCAGGTCTTGTTCTTGTTTTAGTAGTGTTGCCAGTGTTTCTCTTGCTAGTGGTATGGCTTATCGATGTGAATAGGGCAGTAACGTCAAATGATACCATGGTCTCGTCATCGGTCTATTCTTATACCCTTGATGGAATTGAGGAACTCTTGGGCTGAGTGGGTTGAGTGGGGTGACTTGCTGACGAGGCACTTTAGTCTGCTTTGTAACACCTTGGCTAATCTATGTGATGGTGTGCCTGGCAGGGAGACTATGGGTCTGAGGGGCACTTCTGGTTTGTGTACCTTCAGGAGGCCGTGGAACTGGGGGGTCTTAGTTCCATCAGGTTTCATTCTTAGATAGTCTGTTTTGTTGATTTGTCCGGTCTGTTTCAGTCTCTTTAGTGTGTTGAGAATTTTGTTGCCCAGTTGTGGTGTTGGGTCAAGTTGCACTTGCCGGTATGAGTTCTCGTCAGCTAGTAGAGTTTGTGCCGAGGAGAATTAGTCCCATTTTGTTTAGTATTACCGTCATGTGCCCTTTGTCTGCTGGTAGTATTGTGAGGTTTTTGTCCTTTTTCAGTTCTTCTAGGGCCTTCCTTTCTGAGGACATAAGCCAGGGTGCAGACGGGAAGGTAAGCTTTTCCCTATATAAAAAAAACTTACCTCATCTAGTGGCGGCCTTCTTGCTTTCAGCAGTAGGAGTGGCGAGGACGCAAGCCAGGAAGTGAACTAATATATTCGGGCATTGGCTGAACCCGAAACACTACACGTGTAGTGTCTCCCACCCATCCTCTTCCACTAGCCAGAAAAAACAGACTGTGTGGAGGGTCGGTAAGGTAAGGCTTTTTTTTTAATTCTTCTGGAAATCTAGAGTAGAGGGAATGGACACTAGGGCAGTTGCATGCTCCTCCTGCAGGACGTGGGAGATGAGGGTCACTGCTGGTGTTCCCTCTGACTTCACCTGCGAGCAGTGCACCCAACTCCAGCTCCTCGAAAACCGCATTAGGGAGCTGGAGCTGGATGAACTCCGGATCATTTGGGAGGCTGAGGGGGTGATAGAGAGGAGTTATAAGGAGATGGTCACACCAAAGGTACAGGAAAAAGGTAGCGGGGTGACAGTCAGGAGGGGGAAAGGGAATAGGCAGACAGTGCAGAGATTCCCTGTGGCCATTCCCCTCAATGATAAGTATACCGTTTTGGATACTGTTGGGGGGTGGGGGAAGGCCATAGCAGACAGGTCTTTGGCACTGAGCCTGGCCCTGTGGCACAGAAGGGAAGGGCGGAGAATAGAACAGCAATTGTAGTGGGGGATTCAATAGTAAAGAGGCACAGACAGGCGGTTTTGTTGATGCAAATGGAAAGTACATTGCCTCCCGGGTGCCAGGGTCCATGACGTCTCGGATCGTGTCTTCAAGATCCTTAAGGGGGAGGGTGAGCAACCAGCAGTCATGGTACACATCGGATCCAATGACATAGGTAGAAAAAAGGACTGAGAATGTGAAAAACGAGTACAGGGAGTTAGGTTGGAAGCTGAAGTCCAGGGTAGTTATCTCTGGATTACTACCAGTGCCACGTGATAATGAGGTAAGAAATAGGGAGAGAGTGCAGTTAAACATGTGGCTACAGGGCTGGTGTAGGAGGGAGGGCTTCCATTATGTGCATAATTGGAGCACATTCTGGGGAAGATGGGACCTGTACAGGAAGGGCAGGTTGCACCTGAACCGAAGGGCACAAATATCCTGGGAGGGAGGTTTGCTTGAGCTATATGGGATGGTATAAACTAGAGTGGCAGGGGGTGGGGAACCGGATTTGTAATTCAGAGGATGAGGTGTTCAGCCTTCCAACAGACACAACAGGGAGTGAGGGTGTTAATGAAGAAATGCGGTCGATGGAGCATAATTGTGGACACCGGGATGGTTTGAAGTGCGTATACTTCAATGCTAGAAGTATCAGAAATAAGGCAGATGAACTTAGAGCGTGGGTCAGTACTTGGAACTACGATGTTGTGGCTATTACAGAAACTTGGGTAACTCAGGAAGAGGAATGGTTGTTGGAATTCCGGGATTCAGATGCTTTAAAAGAAATAGGGAGGGTGGTAAAAGAGGCGGCGGAGTGGCATTGTTAGTCAGGGCTAGTATAGCAGCTACTGAAAGGCAGTTCCAGAATGATACATGTCTACAGAGTCAGTTTGGGTTGAGGTCCGGAACAAGAAAGGAGCAGTCACTTCGTTGGGGTTTTTTCACAGACCCCCTAATAGTTGCAGAGAAGTGGAGGAGCAGATCGGGAGGCAGATACTGGAAAGGTGCGGAAGTCACAGGGTTGTAGTCATGGGTGATTTCAACTTTCCAAATATTGATTGGAAACATTTTAGTTGTATTAGTTTAGATGGAGTGGATTTTATCCAGTGCATTCACGAAGGATTCCTGACACAGTATGTAGCTAGACCAACACGAGGAGAGGCCACTTTGGATTTGGTGCTTGGCAATGAACCGGGCCAAGTGTTACACCTGTTGGTAGGACAGCATTTTGGCAGTAGTGATCATAACTCTGTTACTTTTGTTACCATAGTCATGGAAAAGGATAGGTACATACAGCAGGGCAAGGTTTATAATTGGGGGAAGGATAATTATAATTCTGTTCGGCAAGAACTAGGTAACATAAAACGGGAACAGATGCTGTCAGGGAACAGCAGTCTAGAAATGTGGAGATTGTTTAAGAAATGCATACTGTGTGTGATCGATATTTTGTCCCTAGCAAGCAGGGAAGATGCGGTTGAGCGAGGGAGCCTTGGTTCTCGAGAGAGGTCGAACAACTAGTTAAGAAGAAGAAGGATGCTTATATAAGGTTTAGGAAACAAGGATCGGAAAAGGCTCTAGAGGGATACAAGTTAGCCAGGAAAGAGCTGAAGAAAGAGCTTAGGAGAGCTATAAGGGGGCATGAGAAAACCCTGGCAGATAGGATCAAGGAAAACTCCAAGGCTTTTTACACATACGTGAGGAATAAGACAATGATCAGAGAAAGGGTAGAGCCGATCAAGGACTGTAAAGGGAATTTGTGCACGGAGCCTAAAGAGATAGGAGAGGTCCGTAACAAATATGTTTCTTCGGTATTCACAACTGAGAGGGACTTAGTTGTAGGGGAGGACCGTGTGAAACAGGCTGGTAGGCTAGAGGAGGTGGATGTTAGTAAGGAAGATACACCAGAAATTTTGAGGAACTTGAAGATAGATAAATCCCCCGGGCCTGATGCAATTTATCCAAGGATTCTATGAGAAGTAAGGGAAGAGATCACAGGGCCTTTGGCGATGATCTTTTCGTCCTCACTGTCCACGGGTATAGTGCCGGAAGATTGGAGAGTGGCAAACGTCATTCCGTTGATCAAAAAAGGGAATAGGGATAACCCTGGAAATTACAGGCCAGTTAGTCTTACTTCAGGGGTGGCAAATTGTTGGAAAGGGCTCTGAGAGATAGGATTTATGATCACTTGGATAGACACAGTTTGATTCGCGATAGTCAACATGGATTTGTGAGGCGTAGATCATGCCTCACAAACCTTATTGAATTCTTTGAAGAGGTGACCAAACACGTGGATGAAGGTAGAGCAGTGGATGTGGTATACATGGATTTAAGTAAGGCGTTTGATAAGGTTCCCCATTGTAGGCTCACACAGAAGGTAAGGAGGCATGGGATAGGGGGAAATGTGGCAGATTGGATTCAGAATTGGCTTACCTTTAGAAGACAAAGGGTAGTGGACGGAAAATATTCAACATGGTGCTCAGTTACGAGTGGTGTACCACAAGGATCTATTCTGGGTCCTCTTCTATTTGTGATTTTTATAAATGATTTGGATGAAGGAGTGGAAGGGTGGATTAGTAAGTTCGCGGACAATACGAAGGTGGGTCGAGTTGTGGATAGTGCGGAGTGTGGAGTTTAACCCTGAAAACTGTGAGGTGATTCATTTTGGAAGGACAAACTTGAAAGCAGAATACAGGGTTAACGGAAAGATTCTTGGCAGTGTTGAGGAGCAGAGGGATCTTGGGGTTCATGTTCACAGTTCCTTGAAAGCTGCCACCCAGGTGGATAGATTTGTTAAGGCGGCGTATGGTGTGTTGGCTTTCATTAATAGAGGGATTGAGTTCAAGAGCCGTGAAGTTAAGCTCCAGCTATACAAAAGCCTGGTTCAGCCACATCTGGAGTATTTGCCTCGTTCTGGTCGCCTCATTACAGGAAAGATGTGGAAGCATTGGAAAAAGGTGCAGAGGAGATTTACCAGGATGTTGCCTGGAATGGAGGGAAGGTCTTACGTGGAAAGGTTGAGACAGCAAGGGCTTTTCTCTTTAGAACGACGAAGGATGAGAGGTGACTTCATAGAGGTGTACAAAATGATTTGAGGTATAGATAGAGCGGACAGCCAGAGACGCTTTCTTAGGGTGGAGGTAGCTATTACGAGGGGGCATTATTATAAAGTGAGTGGAGGTAGATACAGGGGACACATCAGAGGCAGGTTCTTTACTCAGAGAGTGGTAGGGGCGTGGAATGCATTGCCAGAGAGGGTAGTGGGCATTTAAGCGGCTATTAGATAGGCATATGGATGATAGTATAAGGTAGGGATGGAGGTTGGATAGACCTTAGGTTTAGGGTAAAAGTTCAGCACAACATCATGGGCCGAAGGGCCTGTACTGTGCTGTACTGTTCTATGTTCTGTGATGAGGGTGTTAAATTCGCTTTTTCTGGTCAGTGTCGGAATCACTGTCTGCCTTATGGCTTGTTGTGTTTCTACAGCATTTAACAATCCATTCATACTTTCTCTCTACTGAAAGATACTTTAACAGCCAATTTCTATTATACTTTTAAACAGCAGATTTATGAAATGAGTGCCAAAAATCTGCCACTTTCTCAAAGTGACAGTTGGCATGTTGCAGTGTGTTTTTTGGAAAAAGGTGTTAGGGTAACAAAATTGGATTCATGTCTTAAATACATTAATCCAACAGAAAATGTTGAAATATTTCTATCATTTGGCAACAGTAATTTACAATTTTTGAACGAGGGTGATAAAATACTCATGAGAAAGGTCAAGAGGCATTTGGGAATTGGACACAAACAATTCATATGAGCTACCCACCTGGCTTTGTTCCATCTTTCTCCACAATGATACACACACGTTCAAACGTGGCCTGAAGATGCTGAATCCGGTCTACAAGCTTACTTCGATTTACGCTATTAGCAAACTCCGATAAGGATTTCCTCTCTACTGCCATCCGGTTGCTCACTATATAATCACATCCACCGAGACTACAAATCTCAACCTTTATGCCGTGTTTAACGCGTAAACAGGAGACCAGGTTTGGCCCAGAGGAGATTTCGCGACTGTCCACAAGAACCTTCAGTGGAACTGTTCCATGACATACAGCCTGTTGATTGCTGACCAGAATGTCTTTACATGGATTTTCACTTGATCTTGAAAATGTGGCAGCTTCAATCTGTAATCAGAAATGAGTCTATTTACAGCATTAATATTATCAATGTATTTAAACAGAAAGAATATTTCTTCTGGCTGGGTTGTCTAGTACAGGTGATTTAATCCCAGGAAAATTTAGTACTGAAACAAGGAGGAAATTTTTCACTTGGAGGGTGGTGAATCTTTACAAGTCTACATTCCAGAAGACTGTAGATGCTCTATTACATTCAAGACGGAAATTGATAGATTTCTAAAAACAAGGGATATGCAGATAACACAGGAAATTGGTGTCGCAGTAGATGATCAAACATGATCTAGAATGGCAGAACAAAGCCCTAAACAGAGTACAGTAGATACTATAATGAATCAAATCAAATCCTAGCATGATACATCATTTAAAACAAAAACCAAGGTGATGGCATTTACTAAATGTTACAATCCATTTCATATGTTAAGCATCAAGCAATCAAAATGGTTCATAACTCAAACTAAAACTTTCGCTGTAGAAGATGCAAAATATTCGTCCTGCAATTAGGTTTTTTTTAAAAACTGAACCAAGAAACCTCAAAATATTTGTTTCTGTTGAGAATCTGAATACAATAGGGCAACAGAAATGGCTATCCAAATTATATTACTATGTCAAGTGATAATACTTCTTCAGTTTATTCCCTAGGTAGTCCCTCAGAATCAAGACGGCCTTGCTTCTACTCTGGTTTGATGGGTTCTGAAATGGCTGTTATGTCCAATGAGTGATCTGCAGACTCTATCACATAGCGAGGCAGGTGACACTGCAAGGGTCAGGAACAGGTGGTATTTGGAGTTTTCTGTGCTCCCTCCAAAACATCAACATTGCTTCTATATGCTAAGTCTTTTGATGAGTTCAGGAGCATTGTTGAATGAACCTTCACTTTGGTCAGTCACCAGCCAGGCCAGGCATGATGATGGTTTCATCTTTTCAGGAATGCTTTGAAACACCTCTAAAGCATTTCTCCTGTTTTCCTGGGCATTTCCTGGTAAAACAAATGTCAGAACAGAACAACTACTTTGTAAGATTCATGCCAGGCCAAAAAAAAAGTCCCACCTAAGAGAACTGATGTTGAATTCTACAACCTCGATGTTGGGCAAGGACAATGCTCGTGGACTTCTTTTCTTGCCAACTGATTTGGAGGATCTGGTGAAGGCACCACTGATGGTACTTCCCCAGTGCCTACTGGTGCCTGCTCGGTAGTTCAAATCTCCGAAGCATATATAGGAAGTTGAAAATCTGTAGTACCCAGTAAACCAAGACTTTACTTTCAAGTTTCGGTTTTTGATTCTCCAATACTCTTTTCCTCAGCTGGCACCTTGGAGGCAAAGAAGAATTTTTGCCATCTATACCTGCCTTAATGGAGAGAAAGCTCTCACGATTTGGAAAATGGACAGGTCAAGGGGGCGGGATGAGGTTGGTCGGTTTGAGGTGGGAGGAGGGGATAGGTGGGAGGAAGAACAGGTTAGGGAGGCAGGGACGAGCTGGACTGGTTTTGGGATGCGGTGGGGGGAGGGGAGATTTTGAAACTTGTGAAATCCACATTGATACCATTCGGCTGCAGGGTTCCCAAGCGGAATATGAGTTGCTGTTCACCTGCACATCTGCCAATGTGGTATACTGCATCCGCTGTACCCGGTGTGGCTTCCTCTACATCGGGGAAACCAAGCGGAGACTCGGGGACCGCTTTGCAGAACACCTACGCTCGGTTCGCAACAAACAACTGCACCTCCCAGTCGCGAACCATTTCAACTCCCCCTCCCATTCCTCAGACGACATGTCCATCCTGGGCCTCCTGCAGTGCCACAACGATGCCACCCGAAGGTTGCAGGAACAGCAACTCATATTCCGCTTGGGAACCCTGCAGCCCAATGGTATCAATGTGGATTTCACAAGTTTCAAAATCTCCCCTCCCCCCACCGCATCCCAAAACCAGTCCAGCTCGTCCCTGCCTCCCTAACCTGTTCTTCCTCCCACCTATCCCCTCCTCCCACCTCAAGCCGCACCTCCATCTCCTACCGACCAACCTCATCCCGCCCCCTTGACCTGTCCGTCCTCCCTGGACTGACCTATCCCCTTCCTAACTCCCTACCTACACTCACCTTTCCTGGCTCCATCCCCGCCTCTTCGACCAGTTTGTTTCCTCTCCACCTATCCTCTCCTCTATCCCTCTTCTATCCGCCTCCCACTCTCTCCCTATTTATTTCAAAACCCCCTTCCCCTCCCCCTTTTCTGATGAAGGGTCTAGGCCCGAAACGTCAGCCTCTCTGCTCCTATGATGCTGCTTGGCCTGCTGTGTTCATCCAGCCCTGCACCTTGTTGTCTCGGATTCTCCAGCATCTGCAGTTCCTACTATCCCAAATAGAAAACTACAGTCAGTTCTGCTATAATGCAATAGAAACGCTTTATAGAAAATTGCGCTATAGAAATAATGGGGTTTATAGAAAAAGCGGACAGACCACCAAAAACAAAATCACTCAAAAATCACTGAAAAGACTAACAAAAAAGGTAGCACAATTTGAATAAATGTTTAATTCATATCTAATAATGAAATAAAAGTAAATTTAACAATTTACCTTGAAAAACGTCAAGATGACTTGATGGGGGAAGGGGGTTGGACTGTACTCTCACAGAAAAAAACTTCACAACAAGGCAGCAAAATGATTACATGATGCTGGCATGGAGACTCTTTCGGCACTAACATTGTACATATTCACAACAAAGCCTGTGAAACGATCATGTGAGGTCAACGTGTACTCCTCCATGCACCGATGGAATTGCATTATAGCCAACACAAGTTCACGTTTCAGAAATGGCGTTCCCCATTCATCAATTGTGTTACAGCCAATGTGCGTTGACAGAACACGCGTTATAGCGGAATCGACTGTTAGTTATAACCATTACCACTTTTATCTGAGCGAACTATAAAGGTGACTCTAATAAACACCTTCAGAAAATCAACCAAGGCGCCATTATCTGTACTTTGTGAAATAATGCATCATAAAAACAAGTCATTTGGCCAGTTCTGTTATTTTCTTTTATTAACCCTCAACTGTGTGTGTTTGTTGTCGGTCTTTTGTGTAAATAGGGTTGACAACTAAGGTTTTTGGGTTTAAAGCATAGACCAATTAATTTTTTGCATTTAAGTTTACTTTGCTAAAGTTACTATACTGTTAATAAATGGCTAACTCTTTCTTTAAGATACAAACCAGTGTCTGGAATTGATTATTCATAGAGTCTAGGATTAGTTACTCAAAAGTCTGGTAAGGACCCACCGGGATCAATTTTGAGGGTTTTTTGAATTTTATTTTACAGTGTTCTAAATACAGATGTAGAAGGACTGATTTAGTTTGGCTATCTGTCTCCACGTTGTAACAACCCATGTACTTTTTCTTTAAAGTTTTTGTATTACTAAAGTATCACAGCTGCTTTTCACCAGAAATAAAACCACCCGTATAATTATAAGAATGACATGGAGGATAGCAAAACCCAGACAACTCTTAAGATTACAAAACGTCAAACTGCAAGCAAGTATAACGGTTTGAAAATCAATGGAATCTCAACTCCACAAAGTATCAAAGCTCAAAACACATCACAATAGTCTCCGAAAAATTCAGACTTTTTTTTTTTGATAGACTTAGCTTTGTCCCTTTTGTACACTAGAGATGCATAATAATTATTCCTGCGTCCTTAGAAAAGGTTTTAAATCAGATGTGTTATTGAAATTTACCTTACTCACTGACATACAATTATTGTCAATATATCAGACACTAAACTGCAATACATTTAAATCAGTCGATACTTACAGAGTTAATGGAATGAAGTCTGCTCACATGGCATTTATCTTGTCCTTTGTGTTGCATCGAGTTCAATGTAAAATCTGAGGCAGTAGTTGAACTACACCTTCTTGAATGTTTTTGCTCTATTTGAAAGTCTAATGCTTCAGATACCGAAGCCTGGAGATTCAAGCGCGTGGCATGACATCTATTCCCTGAGCAAGGATCTGAAGGTTTACCCCCATCAACACATGCTGGTTGTTGTACAGTCATTTTTAACGAACACTCCCTAAAACAGTCGCCTATTAAGATCGGGTTTGGATAACATGACGTATTTTGTTCTTCTACAGTTTGTTTACTTTTGTTGTTTTGTACTAAATTTTCTCTTGGCAATTTATGGTTTACGTTCACATCTTGTTCATCTTCACTGGAATCATTCAACAAAATTATCCGGCTGCCTTTCCTCTTTCTGGTCAAGGCACCTTTACTACTTTCTATTTCAACAATTTTTGTTCTTGTTCTGCTCCGAGTTGCATATGGTTTGTTTTTTCCAATGGGAGTATCATTCAAGAGATCAAAATTCACAATTTCATCACCACTTAATTCAGTTTGATTATCTGCTTCACCTTCCTCATGAACACAAAAGCTGTCTTCTATGTAGGTCTCATCCTGTTCAGGAATCTATCAAGAAGGAATGCTCAATATTATCAAACATCACCACAGATATAAAACAAACATCACAATTTACTTCAACTAACACATGTGCCCTCCCACTCCTAAGCAGGAGCTAGTTTAAACACACATGGCCACGTTATCTATCCTGTCCACCAATAGCTTTTCAAACTTAACTTTTGGTGGAATCTGTATGAGCCAAAGAAGCATCCCACTGTTTAATGAACCAAATTCCTGGTTCTCTAGCCAAATTTTTAACCACAAATTACTCTACCAATTTCCCGGTGTCTTTCTTCGGGAACATGTGGCATTGGTGGCGTTCAGAAAAATCAAACCACAGAGGTCTTTCTGTCAAGATTCCTTCCTATTACTCTTGGCATAAAGGGTGTCTAGTCCACATCTATCAACACTATTTTTCCTCGCATGAATGATAAGAAATTATTACTCCTCTACTCTCTTTTAGCATTCAAAACCACGTCAGAACTTGGACCAGCACACATAAAAGTAATCCTCGGTCCACAGAGACTGCCTAAGAGAAATCATCCAGAAGGGAGTATACTTGGGTCTGGTTTGCAGATAATTCTACTTGTAAATCAAGTAGTTGAACAAGACAATATCCCCTAATAAAAACCGAAGGAACTGTGGATGCTGTAAATCTGGAACAAAAACAAAGTTGCTGGAAAAGCTCAGGAGGTCTGGCAGCATCTGTGATGAAAAAAAAAATCAGAGTTCACGCTTTGGGTCTGGTGAGTTCTGAGGAAGGGTCGCTGGACCCAAAACGACAACTGACTTTTTCTTCACAGATGCTGCCAGACCTCTCGAGCTTTTCCAGCAACTTTTTGTTCCAAGACAATATCCTTAGTTGACTCCAGTCCTCTGTTTTTCATGCTGCCTCATAGTGTGACATATATTTGCCCATCTTTGCAGCTGTTGAATCTCTCAATTATCTCTGTGGGAGGAAAACGCATTAAAGAGCATCAAAGATGACTTACAACTGTCCCATTATTCAGCCCCAACTTCCAGCCCTCTTTCTAACAGTAGTCCACCAAAGCTATAAGAATTGCTTCTTGTACTCGACTTCCCAGCGATCTTCTGTAATGCCTTGTCTGTATAAAAAAAAACTCACCCCCTGTCAGGGTATGCTAACACCACTTAGAAAGGATGCAGTTTTCTTTCAGTTCCCAAAGACATAAAAAGGTTATATATATTCATTTTAGTACGCCCGAGGAGGATTAAGAAAAGCAAAGTTTAAAACAGTTTGTCAATATTGCATGTTTACTGAAACAGTTACACACGCTTACAATCTACTTGACCATTAGCGTGAATAACCCAAAGGCCTTGGGTAAAACAATGAAGTGAGAAAGACATTTTGTAGCATTTCTAATATAGCATGATGTCCATAAAGTTCCTGTAAATCTGCATAAAGTAAAATTTCAAACCAGCAATTTTCTCTCTAACCAGATGAGAAACAATATCTGATTTAACAAAATCCAAACAAATAGATCTTACCTGTGAAAATATGGTCATTTCATTTTTACTGAAGACCATCTTTTTCTTACTGTAGATATTAGGACTACGTACAGACTTCAGGTAAATTTCTTGCATGTCACCATCTGCAAATAAATTACAAAGAGATCATTAGATTTTAGCATAATAAAGGACATAATGGCCTTCAGATAAGTGCCGACTTCTAAAATTATTCTAACATTTTAACGAGCTGTACAGATCGGAAAATTCAAATGTTATGAATGTCAAAGCAAGGACGCAAATTACCAAAAAAACATACTGGAAGATCAGTTTCCTCCGAGTGAATCTCGTGCTAATTTGATTAGTAGCTGATTTTGCCCATCAGACATCAGATCTGTCAGTCCCCATGTCAATCTGGATCCAGTTAGATTGTGAATAATGTTATCACAAAACCAAATACAAAGAAAGGAGAGATTTCACAATGGAATTTAAATGCGAATACTTTGTTCCAAAATTAAATAACCCATGAACAAAATCATTTCTCAGAAATAGCATTACAAATGTGAATTCTTCAATTTTGCCAATGGTTTAAAGTCAGATCAAAACAAGTCAGCTTCCTGTTCTCTGCCAATAGTTTGGACTGCCATTAAACTTTACAATGCATGTTAATTAATGTTGTCAGGTGGTTCCAAAGAATATGACCATCACTGTAATAGAACATTTAATCAAATCTTTTTCAAAGTCTTCAATCCTTCCCATTAAAACAGTTTAGAAAAGAATCGTGAAAAATACAGCGCAGGTATCAGTAATTTGTTCCATCAAGTCTGCACTGATCAACAAAATACTGCATGCTCTTATACAGAGGCATACAAACAAGGAGCAAGAAGGGATCAATCACCCTTTGAGCCAGCTGTCCCATTTAATAAGATCATGGACTGCTCTGATTGTAACTTCAAATTCCCCACATTTCAGCCAATAACATTAATCCAATAACATTCACTCTTTGATTATCAAGAATATATCGACCTCGTCCTTAAAAACATTCAAAGACTCTGTTTTTCCAGAAAGGGTTCCAAACATTCGCAATTCCGAGAGAAAGGTATTTTGCATCATCTTTGTTTTAAATTGATGATCCTTTATTTTAACAAGGAAGGAAACATCCTCCCTACATCCAACCCATCAAGACAGCTCTAGATCTAATGTTTCAATAACATATCCTTTTCTTCTAAATTCAGCTAATACAACCCTAGCTTATCCAATCACAGCTTGTGCATTTCCTTGCCTATTCTAGATATTAATCTAGTAAACCTTCTCTGAAGCTTCAAACTCATTCATATCCTTCCTTAAATACTGCTCACAGCTTTCTAGGCCTCACAGTGCCCTTTATAACTGAAGTATAACTTAGTATTCAAATCACCTCACTATAAACCTATTCACATTATCCATTCTGCATTCATGCCCTCCTAATTGCCCTTATTTAAAATTTAAAATAAATAGTCTCAGACCAACTTCTCTTTCCCTCAAACAGGATACAAAATTCAATCATAGTACATTCGCTGTCACCTAAGTGTGTCTTCATTATGAGATCATTCATTAATGCCTACCTCATTGCACAACATCAGGCCTAGTGGAGTCTGCTCTCGGGTCAGCACCAGAATGTGGTGTGCTAAGAAACTATTCCAAAAACTTATAAATTCCTCATCAATATTACCTTTGGTATTCTGACATTTCTAGTCTATATGCAGATTAAAAGCTCACTAAAAATAATAACACTATTAGCTTTCCTAATAACTTGCTGTACCCTCATATTAACTTCTGCAATTCCTGCACCCAAGACACTCGGATCGTTCTGCACCCTGGAGCTTTGCAATTCCTCATCATTTCAATAGTATTTTTAATTTTCCAAAAATAATTTCACATTTTCCCACATTATAGTTCATTTGTCAAATCTTTCGACAAATTTAATCAATCTATATCTTTTTGTATGCCTCCAATGTCCTCTTCACAATGTACCTTCTTACTGACCATTGCATCTTAGCAAATTTGGTGCCATACCTTCCATCCAATCTTCTAGGTCATTCATAAATCTTTAACTAGTTGAAGTCCCAGCACCTGACACAGTAGCACATCATTCATTACATTTTGCCAAACTGCAAAAGATCCATTTATGCCTTTTCTGTTTCCTCTGCAGCCATTCTTCTATCAATCCCAATTTGTAGCCTTCTTCACCCACTTACTTTCTACAATAATCTTTGCTGAGGCACTTCATCAAATGCCTTCTGGAAATTTAAGCACATCCACTGATTCCTGCCGGTTAGCCTTTATTCATAAAGCAACTCCTCTAGACCAGGTAAAATCATAGTGAACTTTCTCTGAACTGCCTCCGATGAAATGATATCTTTCTTTAAATAAGGGGGCCAAAAGTGCTCTCAGTACTCCGGATATAGTCTCACCAGCACAGTTGCAGTAAGACTTCCCTACTCCTGGATTCCAACCCTCTTGGAGGACCAACATTCCACTAGCCTAAATGATTATCTGCTGCATCTGTGTGCTAGCTTTCTGTATTTAGTGCACAAATACCCCAAAGTCCCTTTGTGTTGCAGATTTCTGCAATTTTTCTCCATTTAAATAATATTGTTCTTTTGTTCTCCCTTCCAAGATGAAGGACTTTACTTTTTCCCCACATTATATGCCAAACACTCTCGTAACTTACTTTTCCACCTATTTTTGTGTCATCTGCAAATTTGGCTACAGTACATTTACTTCCTTTCTCCAAGTCATTAATATATGTGTACATTTAATATATATTGTAAACAGTTGCAGTCCCAACATTGCTTGACACCATCGAAGACAAAGCAAGCTACTTGATTGGCACATCGACAAACATCCACTCCCTCTAACACTGTGAACTATCTACGAGATGCACTGCAAAAATTCACCAAAAATTGTTAGATAGCGCCTTACAAATCCAGAAAGACAAGGAGCAGCAGATACCTAGGAACAGTACCACTTGCAAATTCTCCTCCAAGCCACTCACCATCCTGACTTGAAAATATATCAGCATCACTTCCAGGTCACTGGGATGAAACCCTAGAATTCCCTCCCTAACAGTATTTGAGTCTACCTGTAGCACTTGCATCACAAGAAAGCAACTCACCACCACCTAGGGATAAGCACTAAATATACTAGCCGGCCAGTGATGCCCACATCCCACTAGTGAATTCAAAAAGAAAATCAATGCTTGGACCAGGGCTATTCACAATATAAATTAATTATTTAGAAGATGGAACTAAATGTAGTACCTCTAAGTTTGCAGATGACACAAATTGGGCGAGGGGGTGAACTGTGAGGAGGATGCAACGATGCTTCAGAGTGGTTTGGACAAGTTGAGGGAGTGGGCGAGTACATGGCAGTTGAGGTATAAATTTTTAAAAAATTCATTCACAGGACGTGAGCATCGCTGGATAGGCCAGTATTTATTTCCTGTCCCTTTTTGTGAAAAGAAGCCAACCACATTGCTGTGTGCCTGGACTCATACGTGGGCCAGACCAGGTAAGGATGGCAGATTTCCTTCCCTAAAAGGACACGAGTGAACCAGATAGTTTTTCCTTGCAATTGATAATGGTATTATGGTCAGCATTAGGTTCTTAATTCCACATTTTTTGGTTGAATTCAAATTCTACTATCTTCCATGGCAGGTTTTGAATCCAGGTCCCATCATCATTGCCTGCGTTTCTGGATTAATAGCCTAGCGACAATGCCATTAGGCCATCACTTCCCCTAAAGTGAAGGATACAAGCAAGAGAGAGTGAGAAAACATAATGTAGACAAACGTGAGGTTATCCATACTGGCAACAAAAATAGGAAAGTAGATTATTATCTGAATAGCAATAAATTGGGAAGGAGGAGTTACAATGAGACATGGGTGTCCATTTACCCCAGTCACCGAAAGTAAGCATGCAGATGCAGCAGACAGTGAAAAAAAGCAAATGGAAAGTTGGCCTTCAAAAAGAGGGGACTGGAGTATAGGGGCACAGATGTCTTGCTGCAACTGTCCAAGTCTTGGACAGAAAACATCTGGAATACTGTGCACAGTGTTGGTCTCTATTTGTGGAAAATATGTTCTGGCTATTGAGGGACAGCAACAAAAGTCTACCTGACTGATTTCTGAAGGCAGCCTGGATCAGTTAGGACCAGTCCTGAGGAAGGGTGACCAGACCCAAAACGCTAACTGATTTTTTTCTTCACAGATGCTGCCAGACCTGCTGAGGTTTTCTAGCAATTTCTGTTTTTGTTCAGTTAGGACTATAGTCACTGGAGTTTAGAAAAATGAAGGGAATCTCAGAAACCTATAAAAGTCTATCTGGACTAGACACGGTAAACACGGAAAGATGTTGCCGATGACCAGGGAGTCAAGAATCATGGGTCAGTCTAAGGATACATGGTAGGCCAGTTAGACTGAGATGAGAAGTGTCCCAGAAAGTGGTGAGCCTTTGGAAGTCTCTGCAACAGAAAACGATTAAAGGCCAAAACATTGAATTATTTCAACAAGATTCTTAGGGCTAAAGGGATGAAAGCGTGTGGGGAGAAAGTGGAAACAGGACATTGAGTTGGATGATCAGCCTTGCTCATATTGAATGGTGGAGCAGGCTCAAGGGGTCGAATGGACTACTCCTGCTCCTATTTTCTGTGTTTCTGTGTCTCTAGGTGACTTCTTGCCTTCATCATTTCTCATCTCTACCCAAACTGTTTTTATATCTTGGTTTCCTGAACTTAGATCGTGCCTTTTTATTGTACTAATACCATCATTCAATAACATAAGAACATAAAAACATAAGAACTAGGCGCAGGAGTAGGCCATCCAACCCCTCGAGCCTGCCCCGCCACTTAAGATCATGGCTGATCTTTTTGAGACTCAGCTCCACTTACTCGCCCGCACACCATAACCCTTAATTCCTTTACTGTTCAAAAATTTATCCAGCCTTGCCTTAAAAACATTCAGCGAGGTAGCTTCAACCGCTTCACTGGGCAGGGAATTCCACAGATTCACAACCCTTTGGGTGAAGAAGTTCCTCCTGACCTCAGTCCTACATCTGCTTCCCTTTGTTTTGAGGCTATGCCCCCTAGTCCTAGTTTCACCTGCTAGCGGAAACAACCTCCCTGCCTCCACCTTATCTATTCCCTTCATAATCTTATATGTTTCTATAAGATCTCCCCTCATTCTTCTGAATTCCAATGAGTATAATCCCAGCCTACTCAGTCTCTCCTCATAATCCAACCCTCTCAACTCTGGAATCAACCGAGTGAATCTCCTCTGCACCCCCTCCAGTGCAAGTATATCCCTTCTCAAGTGAGGAGGCCAAAACTGCACACAGTACTCCAGGTTTGGCCTCACCAGGACCCTATACAGCTGCAGCATAGCCTCCCTGTTTTTAAACTCTGTCCCTCGAGCAATGACAGACAAAATTCCATTTGCCTTTTTAATTACCTGCTGCACCTGCAATCCTAATTTTAGCGATTCATGCACAAGGACACCCAAGTCCCTCTGCACAGAAGCGTGCTGCAATTTTTTACCAATTAAATGGTAATAGAGCACTCCTCCCCACTTCTCCTGGTTTTTTTGTCCTTCCTAAATACCATTCAAGATTCAGGTTCCAATCCATGTCACCTTGCACCTGGCTACCAGCTTGTATGCATTTATTTCCATTAGTGCTCTCAGTTCGTCTTTTTATTTTGAATGTTAGTTGCGTTCAGATACAGATCCCGAGTTTTAACCCTTTATTCCTTTTATAGCTTTCCGTTAGCCCACTCTTAAATTTCTACCCTTCCTGTCATGATTTATTAATCACTTCCCAAATTAATTTTTTTTTGTCTTGGCTCTATTCTCCAATTTACCACATCTTCCTAAATTTGATCCCTAATATTTAGTTTAAAATCCTGTCTACTCTCTAGTTATGCAGCTTGCAAGAACGCTGGCCCCAGCATGGTTCAGGTGGTAACCATCCTGTTGTATAGATTCCATTTTCACCAGTTTTGGTGCCAGCGCTCTATCAACTGAAACCAGTTCAAATAGTCATTGAGCCATGAGTTCATCTCTCTAATTTCACTTTTCCTATGCCAATTTTCACATAGTTCATCAATCCACAGATTATGACCTTTGAAGTTCTAGAACATAGAACATAGAACATTACAGCGCAGTACAGGCCCTTCGGCCCTCGATGTTGCGCCGACCTGTGAAACCAATCTGAAGCCCATCTAACCTAAACTATTCCATTATCATCCATATGTTTATCCAATGACCATTTAAATGCCCTTTTGGGCGAGTCTACTATTTTTGCAGGCAGGGCATTCCACGCCCATACTACTCTCTGAGTAAAGAACCTACCTCTGACATCTGTCCTATATCTATCACCCCTCAATTTAAAGCTATGTCCCCTCGTGCTAGCCATCACCATCCGAGGAAAAAGGCTCCCACTGTCCACCCTATCTAATCCTCTGATCATCTTGTATGTCTCTATCAAGTCACCTCTTAACCTTCTTCTCTCTAACGAAAACAGCCTCAAAACCCTCAGCCTTTCCTCATAAGACCTTCCCTCCATACCAGGCAACATCCTGGTAAATCTCCTCTGCACCCTTTCCAATGCTTCCACATCCTTCCTATAATGCGGTGACCAGAACTGTACGCAATACCCCAAGTGCGGCCGCACCAGAGTTTTGTGCAGCTGCAACATGACCTCATGGCTCCGAAACTCAATCCCTCTACCAATAAAACCTAACATACTGTACGCCTTCTTAACAACGCTATCAACCTGGGTGGCAACTTTCAGTGATCTATGCACATGGACACCGAGATCTTTCTGCTCATCCACACTATCAAGAATCTTATCATTAGCCCAGTACTCTGTATTCCTGTTACTCCTTCCAAAGTGAATCACCTCACACTTTTCCGCATTAAACTCCATTTGCCACCTCTCAGCCCAGCTCTGCAGCTTATCTATGTCCCTCTGTAACCTACAACATCCTTCTGCACTATCCACAACTCCACCGACTTTGGTGTCATCCACAAATTTACTAACCCATCCTTCTACGCCCTCATCCAGGTCATTTATAAAAATGACAAACAGTAGTGGCCCCAAAACAGATCCTTGAGGTACACCACTAGTAACTGAACTCCAGGATGAACATTTCCCATCAACCACCACCCTTTGTCTTCTTACAGCTAGCCAATTTCTGATCCAAACCACTAAATCACGCTCAATCCCATGCCTCCGTATTTTCTGCAATAGCCTACCATGGGGAACCTTATCAAACGCTTCTGTGTCTGTATTTCACATCTTGATCTTCATACTGGCTATGCAGACCTTCCATGCACTCCCTGTGGCATCGGTATTGCATGGACCAAGATGACTGATCCTTTCCCTCCCTCTGCAAGTTTATCTGTAAACACTAGCACCAGGCAAGAAACACACTGCGTCACAGAGAACAGTGTCAATTTCTCCAACCATATTGTCCCCTACTACTACCACCACTACAACCTCCACCCCCACCCCACCCCCGACACTTGAATGGCTTCTAATACCACGGTGCTATAGTCAGTTAACTCATCCATCCTGCAGCCCCCATTCTTACCCAGACAAATTTATAAAGAACCTCAAACCTATTGAACATCTGCAAAGCCAGAGGCTCATGCATTCTAGGTCCCCGAACTATCTCAGAGTCAAACACTTCTGTCTCTGAATACCAACCAAATCAGAGGACCCAATCTTAAGGAGTGTGAGCACCTCCTAGCACAAAGAATCCAGTTAACCTTCCCCTGCCCTGATGCTTCGCAGTGTCTGTGTTTGAGCCTGCAGCTCAAACTCTGAGCTGAAGCTACTCAAACTTTAAACCCTTACTGTGCTTGTTTGCCTGGGACCAAACTGGCACGCAGAAGCTCCTACATGCTGTAGCTGCGACTCGTCACCCATCTTACCATCATTAATGTGTTCTAATTATTATATTCAATTATATATTTACTTATGTTTTTATATATTTTATTAATCTTACTAACAATTATACAATGTTGAACTTTAGGAATAGAATAAACCTTAGTCACCTCCCAAATACTCACCAAATAAGTTACTACTTCTCCTATAGCACAACAAGGATCAAATCCTGGAGGCTGAAAGAATTAGAACAAATCCTGCAAAATTCTCCTTTTAGTAGATTTTAAATTGCTTTTGAAAATTTATTGTTGAAGCAGTTTCCACCATTTTTCTATGTAGCACATTCCAAATAAGAGGTTCTTGACATAAAAAAAAAACTGTATATACAAATATAAGAAACAGTAGAAGTAAGCCACTCAGCCCCTCAAGCCTGCTCCACCATTCAATAAGGTCTTCGCTGATCAGTGTGCATTTTTGTTTCTATATTCCCTATCTTCTCCCAATATGCTTAGATTCCCTCCCATAACAAGAATCTTCCTCCGCCTTAAAATTTTCAATGACCAGACCTTCTGAAGCAACATTCCAAGTTTCACAAACATGAGAAAACATTTCTCATCTCTGGCATAGAAGGACAACTCCAGTTGAAATCAAAAACAAAGTTGCTGGAAAAGCTCAGCAGGTCTGGCAGCATCTGTGAAGGAGAAAACAGAGTTAACGTTTCGGGTCCGGTAACCCTTCCTCAGAACTGTTCAGTCCAGGATCCTGTATACTTCAATCAAGTCACCCCCCCCTCTAATCTCCAGTGAAAATAAGCCCAGCTTACTCAACCTCACTCAATAGGACAACACCTTATTCCAGGTATCACTCCAGCAAACCCCCTCTGAACTAACTCCAACATATTTAGATCCTGATCAAATAAGACCAAAACTGCATTTAGTATTCGAGATGTGGACTCACCAATACCTTGTAAATATACTGGCCTGGATTTTCTGCCAATTACTTTAACTCTGTGTCATCTGATTACCAACCTTTGCACCAGTAGAGACAATCCTGTCCCATTTACTGTATCAAATGTCAACCTATCAAACAACTACTGTCCTCCACTTTTCCCAAGTGACTTCTCCAACAAGCCAAGAAAAGATTCTTACCCCTATTCTTGCCGAAAACCAAATTTACTATGCAAATCTGTTAAGTAAATTCAAAGGGTAGTTATTCTGTTTTATTAAAATAAACCACAATAAATAAAAAAAGTTTAAATATTAAAAGTGGCATTTACTTCTGATATACCTTGTTTTTAGGTATAGAGAAGCAGTTTTCTCTGCTTCTTCCACTTAAGAACACATTGACTTTTTTTCCCCCAAAGAGTTGCCCCGACAGTCCAGTAACCTGCACGACTTGTTTATTGTTCTGGTAAACCTACTCTGTACATTCAGTACGTAGGTGACTATAATGAAACCAAAGCTAAATCTGACTTTGTCCCAAATTGGCATGTACACGTTAATCATTGAAGTAAATGCTGGCTGAGATCATGCAACTTAACATAAACCAAACAGCAAATCTTTCTAGTGTATTTAGCTTAGCTACTGGATGTCACTGAGCTATCAGTAGCCAGATTTCTAACTCATGTTTGGGGAAAAAAAAAGTTCCAAATAACATGAACATAACTAGAAGTATTAACTAATGAGGATTTAAGTTAATATTATGAATTATTGCAGAGTATTACCACTTATAACTTGCGAAAGCTGAGATTCATCATTGATGAAACCTTTCAAAGAATCATCGTTGACGTTGTCATAATCATCTTCATCAGAGGACACATATTCGGCTCCATCTGAGGAAAGCTCAGCCTCTTCATCAAGAAACTGTCGAGCAACATGCTAACAAATAAACCAAGACAACTGTCAATTAACTATTATTGTAAAATAGCAAAACTTTACCAACTCTAACTTTCAGATACAGCCTTGCAAAAAACGTTGAACTGCCCTGCATTTAAAAAACACAGTAAAAGGAATGTCCAAACTATAAAATTGTTCTCATGCAAATGAATACACAAAGGACAGCATGTTCTCTCTTTACTTAAAAGGCTTTAACAATCGAGATTGACATCTGATTTTGTTTTTTTGGAGGGGGTGTTAAAGTGAGGCCTATCTGCTTGATCATGTGGATGCAAAAGATCCCATGCATCTACTCAAAAAGCATAGGAACGTTCTTGTAGAATTCCCACAGTGCAGAAAGGGGCCATTCAGCCCATCAAATCTACACCAGCCCTTTGAAGAGCATCCTACCCATCAAACTTGCACATCCCTGGACACTACGCAGCAATTATTTTTTAAGCATGGCCAATCCACTTAACCTGTACATCTTTGAACTGTGGGAGAAAACCAGAGCACCTGGAGGAAACCCATGCGGACATGGCGAGAACATGCTAGCTCCACACAGACAGAGGAATCAAACCTGGGTCGCTGGTGCTGTTAGGCAGCAGTGCTAATGACTGTGCTGCCCTATGTGTCCTTGCGACTTGGCCAACAATCGAGTAACTAGACATCGTGGGAATGTTGTACAGATTTGTTGCTGCATTTGCCTAAGCTTTAAAAGCAGTTCAGACAACAAAAGATTTCAGGTCACCAAGAAAGTGA
Organism: Rhincodon typus; assembly: GCF_021869965.1. Classification (NCBI taxonomy): domain Eukaryota; kingdom Metazoa; phylum Chordata; class Chondrichthyes; order Orectolobiformes; family Rhincodontidae; genus Rhincodon; species Rhincodon typus. The sequence goes on along the minus strand of NC_063339.1, from coordinate 29,697,352 downwards.
GAAGTGTCACATGTGATTTTCTTATTCTTGCAAATCATGAACAATCAGACTGGAAAGAATGTCATGTTAAACACTGTGCAGAAGTTCTCTACAGTTTTTCACAATTGAGTTCAAGTCAGAAAGGAACACAGTGCTAGATTAAATTCAGTGTCTCAAGGTACTTTGTTACTTTAGTTGCCACACAAGTGAAATGAGTTGTTGCAATAATATATGCATAAAAGGTCATTTGAGTGCCAGGTTAAAAAAGGCATTCCTGCCAACCTTGAATTTTCATAGACCCAATCTTACTTTGCCCATAACAACTTCATAATTCAAACTGCTCAGTTTTACACTGGTAAAAGGAAGCCTTGATCAAGTTTGTTATAATGGTTGTCCAACTAAATCGTCATTTAACTCAATGTTCATGGGAAGTGGGTGGCACTAGCAAGGCCAGCAATTACTGCCCTAATTACCTTTAGGCCGAGTGGTTTGGTAGGCCATTTCAGAAAGCAATTAAGAGTAAGCCAAAGAAATTGCTGGAAAAATTTCACGTCTGGTAGCATCTGTGGAAAGAAATGAGAGTTAACGTTTCAAGTCCAGTGACCCTTCAGCAGAGGGAAAGGATAGCTTTATGTAGAGGGAGAGAGAGCAAGAGACAGCGTGAGAGCGAGAACAGGAGATGATAAATGGAGATACAGCTTAAAGAAAAAGAAAAGAGTTGGACAAAGGCGTGGATATAGACCAGCCTAGAGAACAAATAGGTGCTAATGCAGACTATCAGTAGCTGACAATGGGTTGAGTGCAGCAGAAGCCTTCCCCCCCACCCTATCGTCTACGTAATATCCATTCGTTTCCTAACAACCATCGGTTCTGAAGAAGGGTGACTGGACGTGAAACATTAACTCTGATTTCTCTCCATAGATGTTGCCAGACTTGCTGAGGTTTTCCGATTTCTATTTTTGTTTCAGATTTCTAGCATCTGCAGTTCTTTCAGTTTTTGTTTAGAAACAGTCAACCACATTTCTCTGGGTCTGGAGTCATACGTAGGTTGGACCAGATAAGGATGACAGATTTCCTTCCCTAAAAAACATTAATGAACCATGTGAGACAACAAGGTGCAGAGCTGGATGAACACAGTAGGCCAAGCAGCATCATAGGAGCAGAAAGGCTGACGTTTCGGGCCTAGACCCTTCAGCAGAAAAGTTTTCTGATG
>NC_063339.1:29679293-29696060 GCF_021869965.1 Rhincodon typus | reverse complement strand
TGTGTTCATCCAGCTCTGCACCTTGTTGTCTCAGATTCTCCAGCATCTGCAGTTCCTACTATCTCTGATTCAATGAACCATGTGGGCTTTTTACAACAATCGACAATGGTCACAGGGTGTTATTAGTCTACCTTTTTATTCCAGATTTTCATTCAATGTGAATTTCAACCTTTATTGTGGAATTCAAAGACATATCCCCAGAACATTAGACTGGGACTTTGGATTACGAGTACAATGATAGTACTCTGTGCCATCACCTGCTCTGCACAGCTACAATACAAGGAAGCATGAAGAAAAATTAATTTTTAAAACCTATCAATTCAGCATGGAACATTGTAACTAGTCAATCAGATTAGAATTGAAAACTAGCACCAAAGCATTACATTTTACCATGGCTTCTACAACAACCTTGTTTCTAATACATACACCACTTTGATTGCATTTAGGAGTAGCAAATAGCATGGGGAAGTAATTTGCTGGCAACCTAAGAATAGACTATAATCAACAGTTTAATTCTTAAATATGACATAACTGAAGGGAAAAGTGCCTTGGAATAAACATGTTCATTCTCTTATACTCAAGTTTTGTGATTATTCTGTCAGAGTATTTAGATAATTCATTTATACAAACAACAGCCACTTCAAAGCAACAGGACTTCTGCCCAAGATAACGTTTCCATGGCAGCCAATTATTTTTTAAAACAAACAAATCAGATTCAACGGTTATCAAGTTAAAAAATTATGAATTCCTTAACTATGCAATATTAATTAATCCATTTCATAAAATCTTTAATAATTCTGTTCAAAAGATATCAGTCTCTTGCACTCGTCCTGCATGATAATTCTACATTCTATACCAAATCAGTGATCTATAACATATAAAAACAGTTCAAATACTGTGTAGTGCAATGATTGAACATGCAACTAAAACTTCACCTACCTCCCTCCGGGATTGATGAATATTTCTAGACAACTTGGCATTGTTCTTATTCTTGTTTGAAGTTTCTTTAAAATCATCATCCTCAAAGTCTGTGAAGCCTAACTGAGAAATTAAGCAATCCAAAGATGAAGATTTAATTATTTCTCATCTAAATGTTTAGTTGACACTTCAATGGTATATACAAGAGACTAGCTGCAAACTAGTGGAAATTAGGGAGTACTTTACTAACGAATGTCATGTCACTGCAAACTACCAGAAACATTTCCTATGATTCAAAAGCTATAATTCTGGATCTGTAACATATTGAGTAATGGTTTCATGCAGAACCTTTCGTCAAATGGCTATGTGCAGAGAATCGCAGTACTACAGATAATAAAAACCATCAACTCTTAGAATGTTAATTCTTCTTATGTTTGAAGGCTTGTTGTGATTTACAGTCATCTACTTATTTTAATCACATATCTAGACTTTCAAGTTGATAGTGGCAAAGGTTTTAATGTGAAAGGTAAACCAAGTTGTACTAACATCAGACTGAATTTCAAGAAAAAGAAACATAGCTCAGTGCTTTTCATATGATTCTGAGAAAAATCTAGGTAAACACCCAAATACAATGAGAAAACATTCAGCCACACAGTTGACTTTAACACCCCTACTTCCAGATTCTATAACAATGAATAATGGGTTCAAATCCTAGTACTATATAAAACCTATTCAATAGATATGTATACTATATACACTTAATATACATGTTCCAACTGAATTAAATTATTTACATACATACATTAAGCATTTTCCTGGCTTTCCAGTTGGGTAAAACAGGAGCATTGAGCTCATTGGTACCAGTCACCTGTAACACAGAACATTTGCGTAAAAATTAAACATTTATTGACTACTGATCATGGAAATACCATCGCTCATGGTGTTAAACACAGGCAGGAATTTCAAATTCAGTTGTAAATGTGGAATAGCTTCAAATTTCAATTTAATTATTCTTTTTCAAGCTCTGGTCATTGGGGGTCTTTTGACCTATACTTTTAGTTTCCATTGGTCACATTCCAATGGCAACAGGGAAAGAAAGAAAAACCATCATTGCTGTATTGCACTTGATGTTATAGGAGTCTTTCCGCTCTGTGAAGGAAGTACCCATCAACAGCACCATGCCTTCAAACTACCAACAGTTCTAGTAACGTAGGGCAATGCCCCATTTTCTGTGCACCACAGCTGTAAATTTTTCCAACTTCTCGTTTTCCTTTAAACATGCCATAATGAACATAAATATAGCTACATTCAAATGAATTAATATCACTAAGTTTTATACAATTTAATGAATCTTTCCCTGCCTTACCCAAAATGCAGTAAAAATTCAGCTGTGCAGACTTGTTCAAACAATATTTCCAACACGTGCTTAGTGTTAAATACCAAATCTTATAAAAAATGTATTGAACAATGACGGATAGAGCACCAATTCACCAGTATAACACTGAGGGAGCTTAGCAATTTCATTAACTTGAATTTGAAAAGGTGATCCAATAAAGGATTTTAAAACAAAAGAATCTGATAAGATGCTCTTGTTTTCAGTGGCAGCAGCGCGAGCCAGAGCGTCGACGGGAAGGTAAGGTTGCTTTTTTGCTCCAGTATAAAAACTTACCTCGTGCAGGAGAGGCCCTCTTGTTTTCAGCAGCGGGTGTGTGGAGAGAACGCGAGCCAGGAAGGAAATGATATATTCGGGCATTGGCTAAACCCGAAACACTACGCGTGTAGTGTCTCCCACCTATCCTCCTCCTCTAACCAAAAAAAAAGACTGTGTGGAGGGCCGGTAAGGTGAGGCTTTTTTTTTTATTCACCTGGAAATCTAGAGTAGAGAGAATGGAAGCGAGGGCAGTTGTGTGCTCCTCTTGCAGGATGTGGAAGACAAGGGTCACTGCTTGTGTCCCCTCTGACTTCACCTGCGAGAAGTGCACCCAACTCCACCTCCTCAAAAACCGCGATATGGAACTGGAGCAGGAGTTGGACGAACTCCGGATCATTCAGGAGGCTGAGGGGGTGATAGAGAGGAGTTATTGGGAGGTGGTCACACCCAAGGTACAGGAAAAAGGTGGCTGGGTGACTGTCAGGAAGGGGAAAGGGGATAGGCAGACAGTGCAGGGATCCCCTATGGCCGTTCCCCTCAATAATAAGTATACCGTTTTGGATACTGTTGGGGGGAGCAACCTACCAGGGGAAGGCCATAGCGGACAGGTCTCTGGCACTGAGCCTGGCCCTGTGGCACAGAAGGGAAGGGGGGAAAATAGGACAGCAATTGTAGTGGGGGATTCAATAGTAAGAGGCACAGACAGGCGGTTCTGTGGACACGAACGAGGTGAACGGATGGTACGCTGCCTCCCGGGTGCCAGGGTCCATGACATCTCGGATCGTGTCTTCAAGATCCTTAAGGGGGAGGGTGAGCAACCAGCAGTCATGGTACACATCAGTACCAATGACAGAGGTAGAAAAACGGCTAAGAATGTGAAAACCGAATACAGGGAGTTAGGCTGGAAGCTGAAGTCCAGGACAAACAGGGTAGTTATCTCTGGATTACTACCAGTGCCACATGATAACGAGTTAAGAAATAGGGAGAGAGTGCAGCTAAACACGTGGCTACAGGGCTGGTGTAGGACGGAGGGCTTCCATTATGTGGATAATTGGAGCACATTCTGGGGAAGGTGGGACCTGTACAGGAAGGACAGGTTGCACCTGAACTGGAAGAGCACAAATATCCTGGGAGGGAGGTTTGCTCGATGAAGGGTCTAGGCCCGAAACGTCAGCCTTTGTGCTCCTATGATGCTGTTTGGCCTGCTGTGTTTATCCAGCTCTGCACCTTGTTGTCTCGGATTCTCCAGCATCTGCAGTTCCTACTATCTCCTATTGAAATGTGGAGATTGTTTAGGGAACGCATACTGCATGTGCTCGATATGTTGTCCCTAGCAGGCAGGGAAGATGCGGTCGAGCGAGGGAGCCTTGGTTCTCAAGAGAGGTCGAATGTCTGGTTAAGAGGAAGAAGGATGCTGATGTGAGGTTTAGGAAACAAGGAACAGAAAAGGCTCTAGAGGGATACAAGTTAGCCAGGAAGGAGCTGAAGAAAGAGCTTAGGAGAGCTATAAGGGGGCATGAGAAAATCTTGACAGACAGGATCAAGGAAAACTCCAAGCCTTTTTACATGTACGTGAGGAATAAGAGAATGATCAGAGAAAGGGTAGGGCTGATCAAGGATTGTAACGGGAATTTGTGCACGGAGCCTAAAAAGAGATAGGAGAGATCCTTAACGAATACTTTTCTTCGGTATTCACAACTGAGAGGGACCTAGTTGTAGGGGAGGACAGTGTGAAACAGGCTGGTCGGCTAGAGAAGGTCTATGTTAGTAAGGAAGATGTGCTAGGAATTTTGAGGAAGTTGAAGATAGATAAGTCCCCCGGGCCTGATTGGATTTATCCAAGGATTCTATGGGAAGCGAGGGAAGAGATCGCAGGACCTTTGGCGATGATCTTTTCGTCCTCACTGTCCATGGGTATAGTGCCGGAAGAGTGGAGAGAAGCAAACGTCATTCCCTTGTTCAAAAAAGGGAATAGGGATAACCCTGGAAATTACAGTCCAGTTAGTCTTACATCAGTGGTGGGCAAATTGTTGGAAAGGGCTCTGAGAGATAGGATTTATGATCACTTGGAAAGGCACTGTTTGATTCGTGATAGTCAGCATGGATTTGTGGGGGGTAGATCATGCCTCACAAACCTTATTGAATTCTTTGAAGAGGTGACCAAACACATGGATGAAGGTAGAGCAGTGGATGTGGTATACATGGATTTAAGGAAGGCATTTGATAAGGTTCTCCATGGTAGGATCATGCAGAAGGTAAGGAGGCATGGGATAGGGGGAAATGTGGCAGATAGTTTCAGAATTGGCTGACCCTGAGAAGACAAAGGGTGGTAGTGGACGGAAAATATTCAACATGGTGCTCAGTTACGAGTGGTGTACCACAAGGATCTGTCCTGGGTCCTCTTCTATTTGTGACTTTTGTAAATGATTTGGATTAAGGAGTGGAAGGGTGGATTAGTAAGTTCGCGGACGATACGAAGGTGGGTCGCGTTGTAGACAGTGCGGAGGGCTGTTCTACGTTACAAAGGGACATTGATAGGATGCAGAGCTGGGCTGAGAAGTGGCAGATGGAGTTTAACCCTGAAAACTGTGAGGTGATTCATTTTGAAAGGAAAAACTTGAAAGCAGAATACAGGGTTAATCGAAAGATTCTTGGCAGTGTTGAGGAGCAGAGGGATCTTGGGGTTCATGTTCACAGTTCCTTGAAAGCTGCCACCCAGGTGGATAGGTTTGTTAAGAAGGCATATGGTGTGTTAGCTTTCATTAATAGAGGGATTCAGTTCAAGAGCCGTGAAGTTATGCTCCAGCTATACAAAAGCCTGATTCGGCCACATCTGGAGTATTGCGTCTAGTTCTGGTGGCCTCGTTACAGGAAAGATGTGGAAGCGTTGGAAGAGGTGCAGAGGAGATTTACCAGGTTGTTGCCTGGAATGGAAGAAGGTCTTACGAAGAAAGGTTGAGAGAGCTAGGGCTTTTCTCTTTAGAAGGACGAAGGATGAGAGGTGACTTCATAGAGGTGTACAAAATGATCAGAGGTATAGATAGAGTAGACGGCCAGACTTTTTCCTAGGGTGGAGGTAGCTATTACGAGGGGGCATTATTTTAAAGTGAGTGGAGGTAGATATAGGGGAGACATCAGAGGCAGGTTCTTTACTCAGAGAGTGGTAGGGGCATGGAACGCATTGCCGGAGAGGGTAGTGGAGTCGGCCTCATTAGGGGCATTTAAGCAGCTATTAGATAGACATATGGATGATAGTATAAGGTAGGAGTGAAGATTAGATAGACCTTAGGATTAGTGTAAAAGTTTGGCACAACATCGTGGGCTGAAGAGCCTGTACTGTGCTGTACTGTTCTATATTCTATACAGAAACCATTTTCTCTGATAGGAAAATTCAGAACCATAAGGCACGGTATTGATATTAGAGCTAAAACATCACAAAATAAAAATCACAAAACATAAAGTTGATAGATAAGGGAAGGGCTGTCGATGTCATATACAGGGACTTCACTTAGGTGTTTGATAAGGTTCCCCATGGTAGGCTGATGGAGAAAGTGAAGTCGCATGGGGTCCAGGGTGTACTTGCTAGATGGATAGAGAACTGGCTGGGCAACAGGAGACAGAGAGTTGTAGTGGAAGGGAGTTTCTCAAAATGGAGAACTGTGACCATTGGTGTTCCACAGGGATCCGTGTTGGGACCACTGTTGTTTGTGATATACATAAATGATCTGGAGGAAGGTATAGATGGTCTGATTAGCAAGTTTGCAGATGACACTAAGATTGGTGGAGTCGCAGATAGTGAAGGGGACTGTTGGAGAATGCAGCAGAATATAGATAGGTTGGAGAGTTGGGCGGAGAAATGGCAGATGGAGTTCAATCCAGACAAATGTGAGGTGATGCATTTTGGAAGATCCAATTCAAGAGCGAACTATACGGTAAATGGAAAAGCCCTGGGGAAAATTGATGCACAGAGAGATCCGAGTGTTCAGGTCCATTGTACCCTGAAGGTGGCAACGCAGGTCGATAGAGTGGTCAAGAAGGCATACGGCATGTTTTCATTCATCGGATGGGGTACTGAGTACAAGAGTTGGCAGGTCATGTTACAGTTGTATAGGACTTTGGTTCGACCACATTTGGAATACTGCGTACAGTTCTGGTCGCTACATTACCAAAAGGATGTGGATGCTTTGGAGAGGGTGCAGAGGAGGTTCACCAGGATGTTGCTTGGTATGGAGCGCGCTAGCTCTGAAGACAGGTTGAGTACATTAGGATTATTTACATTAGAAAGACAGAGGTTGAGGGGGGACCTGATTGAGGTCTACAAAATCATGAGAGGTATAGACAGGGTGGATAGCAAGAAGCTTTTTCCCCAGAGTGGGGGACTCAATTACTCGAGGTCACGATTTCAAGGTGAGAGGGAAAAGTTTAAGGGAGATATGCGTGGAAAGTTCTTTACGCAGAGGGTGGTGGGTGCCTGGAACGCGTTGCCAGCGGAGGTGGTAGAGGCGGGCACAATTGCGTCATTTAAGATGTATCTAGACAAATACATGAATGGGCAGGGAGCAGAGGGATACAGATCCTTGGAAAATAGGCGACAGTTTAGATAGAGGATCTGGATCGGCGCAGGCTTGGTGGGCCGAAGGACCTGTTCCTGTGCTGTAATTTTCTTTGTTCTTTGTTGTTCTTTATTATTCACACAAAGGATTGTGGAAACCCTTAATCTGCTAAGGGTTGTGGATGCTGGACAAGTTGAAATTAACAAAACTGAAAATGCTCGGATTTTGTTTCGTTAGGCGAGACTTTAATAGAAAAAAAAAATCACAAGAGGTGATCGGTAGGATTTGCGAAAAAGGCAGATCAACCAAATAGAAGGCACATGATCCAACCAAATGGCTGACAAGCTCAGAGGGTCAGTCCTGTTCTTACGTGGGTAGTTCAGAGATTATACTTGACACAAAACTGAAAGAGCAAACATCCATTCAAGATTTCCTTTTCAACTTCGTGTTGAACAAAGACACCTGTCCATGTGGCCACATTCAAAACGAGCACTGAAACTGCATACAAGCATAATTTTGCCAGCTTTAGGAACTGTTTATAGGATATGGTCTCGATCACCATAGAACCTGTTCTGTGCATTGTCACTGTTAGCTATTGAGGGAGCAAAAATAGGTGTTATGAATCACCTATATTGTTGCAAGGAAAGGTGTAAATTCTTGGTTTTTAGGTCCTTTGAAATCTCTCTCCCGAAGACTAAACCAAGTCCTGCCTCTCTGCAATCAGAAGGAGGAGGTAGACTATTTCAAATGAAAGTGAATTCTGTTCCTACTTCTTCAAGCCAACCTTCTCTGAAGGCAGCTTGAGAGCACCTACAGTCTATGCTCCCTCGTTACTAGAGCTGAATGATGTTCCTGTCTGTTGCAGGTTTGATGATCAGTGTGTGGAGGCATTCCAGCATCAAAAGTTAAAACTGAATTTGTTGCACCCAAAGCACTTTCCTAGTTTACAAAAATACTTGCATTCACCTTAATCAAGTTTTGACATTGGAAAAATGCACTTGAATGATCTTATACAATAATGTATTTTGATGCCAGTTATTAAGTAATGTACTCACCTCAGGTGATTCCAGAACACCAAGTTTCATTCTTTTACGAGGCTTTCTGATAACTTCATCTTCACTCTCACTGTTGCACCCACCTGAGGAAAGAAACATTTTCCCAAACATCAGAAATAGTTCATTAATAATAATCCTTTAAAAAGTTTTTTTAAGTGTAAGTATTGTCATACGAGAGCAAAAAAGCCCTGTTTCTTAATGTTCATTTGATTTTATAAGGATTTCTAATGCTGACAAAAAAAATTAATTAACGTGGACCAATCGCAAGGACAAGACAGAAATGAATGTTTCTTTTTAAATATGAACAAAATGCACATATCACTTGTAATGCAAGTTGCCTTTTACCGAATAATTATACCTCACCGGGATGTTAATACAAATTTGAATATTTTAATATTTTAAATGCAGCATTTATTTTTGCCTGGAGTTTTTATTTGAATTCACCAGTGAGTTACTATTAATTTATGACTGTTCCCAATCGACAACAACAAGAAGAGATCAGAACAACCAATGGTTGTTCCTCCAGCTATTTAAAGGTTTCATAGAGTCATAGAATTGTACAGGAAGGAAACTGACTCTTTGGTCCAAACAGTCCATATCGACCATGTTCTCAAACTAAAAGAGTCTCCCTCTGCCTGCGCTTGGCCCACATCCCTCTAAACATTTCCTATTCATGAACTTGGCCAAGTGCCTTTTAAACATCGTAACTATAGCTGCATGAACCACTTTCTCTTGCAGTTTATTCCACACACGAAACACTGTGTAAAGACATTGCCCTCATGTCATTTTTAAAATCTTTCTCCTCTCACCTTATAAATATGCCCTCTAGTTTAGAACTCCCCCACCCTCAGGAAAAGACCCTTGTCATCCACCTTATCTATGCCCCTCATGATTTTATAAACCCCTAATGTCAATCCTCAACCTCTTATGTTCCAGTGAAAGAAGTCCCAGCCTCTCCAATCTATTTTTATAACTCAAACACTCCATTTCTGGTAAATTCTGGTAAATCTTTTCTGAACTATCTCCAGTTTAATAATATCCTTCCTATAACAGGGTGACCAGAACTGAACACAGTACTCCAGAAGAGACTTCACCAACGTCCTGTACAATCTCAACATATGGCTCAACTCCTATATTCATAGGTCTAAACAATGATGGCAAGCATGCTGAGCACCTTCTTAACTACCATATGACAAGTTTCAAAGAATTACATACCCGAACCCCTAGGTCTCTGTTCTACACCACCACCAAGGGCCATACTATTAATGGTAAAAGTCTTGTCCTTGATTGCATTTTCAAAATGCAATAACTTACATTTATCCAAATCAAACTCCAGCTGCCACTCCTCAACCCACCTGACCCAAGTGATCAAGATCTCTTTGTAATCTTGGATAACCTTCTTCACTATTAAGAGGATTATACAGTTTACTTTCATTAAGTCACAAAATCTTGGTAAAGTTTGTGAAATTAAGCAGGAAGGATGAAAGAGAACAAGGTACTCAAAGCTTACAAATCAGCAGATATTTGCATGGCATCGAAACCATTGCATCTGTGCCTAGTTCATCAAACCACCGATCATTCCCAAAGGCTTATGAAACTTTAACGGAGAAATAACTGTTTATTTAATGTGAGATAAAATATGATGTGACAATTAGAAAATGTTTTACATATGAATACTTAATGGTCACAGTGCTGGTGTTGGAAACTGTACTCAGCAAGCTAACAAACCTGGTTTGAAGGCAGTAACTGAGTAACTCAAATAAAAATCAATGATTATAGCCAATCTTGAATTATTTATGAACATAGCATGTGAAAAGTATGCTTTCTTCGACAAGAGGTGGTCAGTTAGCCAAGTTGGCTGGATGACTTGTTTATAATGCAGTAACGTCAACAACATGGGTTCAATTTCATACCAACTGAGGTTACCATGAAGGACTCACCTCAATATTTCCTCTTGCCCAAGTCATGGTGACCCGCAGGTTAAACCAACACCAGTCATCTCTCTCTTATGACAGAGCAACCCAATGGTCCAAACGAAGCATGGGGACTTTACCTTGGAAATAGCTGTTCCATTTACAAGCACCTTTCTCAATGAAAACATTGTCACCTCTCCAATCTTTACCCAACTTCCTCTCAATTCTGTGTTTAAATCTCGCCAATTAAGTTTCTGCCTTTGGAATTAGCATTCAATGTTGCAAATGTGGCCTCAGCAATTATGAGTGAGGCGCACACCCCTTCTCATCCTTCAAATTAGCTGATCAAGCATCATTCTACCCTGGCCAGGTGATTGGAATTCCACCCTCTTGACTGCAGCCTTGCCCATCTTTCCAAAGGCAGCAATGGGACCTCCAGCAATGGGTTGACCTTCTACCCTTGAAATCATTAGTTTCTCCCCACCAAGGGTCTATCCATTGCCCCCTCTCTTTTAACTTACACTCTCTACCACATTAGCATCATCTATTGTCATGCTGTCACTTTCTACATGCATGCTCTACCTACTTATCTTCCACTTCTCTCAATTCTACTGCATTGTCGAGATGCTTATTTGGCAAATTGTTATGAATGAGCCACAATTTTCTCCTGTTAAACTCTGGAGTCTAAGCCATTGTCAATCAGGTTCCACGACAAATCACCTTTCCTCAGATTTGGTCTCACACCGAAACAGAGTCCACAGCCTTAGTGTCCTATTTGTCAGAGCTGAGCTCCCAATCCCATTGTCTCCCTCATACGTTCTACTTCTAACACCATACACTTCTGCTCTGCCTCAGCCCATCCACTACATACATATCTTTGCTTCAAAATTCAGCAATTAATCGATGCTTTCCTGGTTAGCCTCTCATTTTCCAGACTTTATCCTTCCAATCTTCCAAAAATCTGCTCTGTTTCCCATCCTATGCCACTCCATCAGTCCTGACGCTGGTGACTAATTTAAGCCTGGAACCCCAATGTGTTCAAATTAAAAGTCTCATCTCAAAATGTAAAGCTCCAGCCTCACTTCACCCCATCTAACCTCCACTATACAGACTATATGTTCCACTGAACCAAAGGGGTGAATTGTGAAGCTGAAGCATGAATAGGCCTAAGGGTCCCTTAAGCTTTACCTGCAATTCAATAAGATGATAGCTGATCAGTCTCAACTTCACTTTTCTGTCATGCCCGGTTCCCTAGATGCCCAACTTTAGCTCATTACCCACTTTGTCTGTTTATGCACTTGTTAAGAACCACAGCATATCTAGCCATGCTGAAGGAGTTATATTGACACAAGCTGTCGGTGAACCTCAAACTGCAGATCATTCATTGTAACAAGTTGAAAGCATCAGGGCTGACTGACCAAATTTTCAATAAGATTTGAGATCCTGCACTGCTTGTAAAGATCTAAAGTATAAAAGCAAGGAAGTTGCAGTGAACATTTATAAAACATTGGTTTTACCTCAGCTAGAGTAACGTGACCAATTCTAAGCACTGCACTTTAGGAAGGGCGTGAAGATTTACAAGACCAGCTTTAAGGCAGAAGTATTTCAGTTGCATGGATTCATTGGCAAAACTGGATGCATCCCTAGAGTGTGGAAACAGGCCCTTCGGCCCAACAAGTCCACACCGACCCTCAAAGCATCCCACCCAGACCCATCCACCTATAACCCACCCAATCTACGTGTCCCTGAGCACTATGGGCAATTTAGTGTAGCCAATCCACTTAACCTGCACATCTTTGGACTGAGGGGGGAAACTGGAGCACCCGGAGGAAACCCACACAGAACAGGGAGAATGTGCAAACGCCACACAGACAGTCGCCAGAGGGTGGAATCAAACCAGGGTCCCTGGCGCTGCGACACAGCAGTGCTAACCACTGAGCCACTGTGCCACCCTTTGAAATGAAAGTTGAGCAATTTGGAGATGTGTTCAAAACCACAAGAGGTGTGGACACAGTAGACATTACTGAAGATTGAGAACCAGAGGACATTGATTTAAGAGGAACAACAAGTGCAAGAAGCAACATGAGGTATGACCTTCTTCATGTAGTATGTAGACTGCACTGTCCGAGTGTGTTGTGGAGCCAGAACCAATGGCAACTTTCAAAAAGGAACTGGTTGATTGTCGGAAGAAAAAAAAAATGCAGAGCCAATGGTAAGAGCAGGGGAGTGGAGCTAGAACAAAGTAAATTACAGCACAGGAACAGGCCCTTCAACCCTGACATGCCTTTGCAGAGAACCAGCATGGAAAACTGAGGGCCAAATGGTCTTCTGTGCTGTGAACATTCTGTGATTCTGTAGAAAAGACCATAAGACATAGGAGCAGAAATTAGGCCATTCAGTCTGTCGAGTCTGCTCCGCCATTCAATCATGGCTGATAAGTTTCTCAACCTCATTCTCCTGCTTTCTCCCCGTAACCCTTGATCCCTTGACAATCAAGAACTTATCTATCTCCTTCTTAAATATACTCAGTGACCTGGCATCCACAGCCTTCTGCGGCAGTGAATTCCATAGATTCACCACTTTCTAGCTGAAGAGGTTTTTCCTTATTTCCATTCTAAAAGGTCTTCCCTTTACTCTAAAGCTGTGTCCTTGGGTGCTAGTCTCTCCTACCAATGGAAACATCTTTCCAATATCCACTCTGTCCAGGCCATTCAGTAAGTTTCAATTAGATTCCCCCTTATCCTTCTAAACTCCAAGTATAGACCCAGAGTCCTCAAACGTTCCTTATATTTTTAGCTTTTCATTCCTGGGACCATTTTGGTGAACCCGCTCCAGGGCCAGTACATCTTTCCCAAGATATGGGGCCCAAAACTGCACACAATCTACACTATTACCTGACTAAAAGAAAAATAAAATAGATTCAAAAACAGGACCAAAAACTTAGGCTAACGGAATACAAACTTTGTATTTTGGTGCCAATAGCATTCGGATTGTCTGTCACAAGACTCAGTAGAGAAAGAACAAAATTTAATCGATTCTAAAGCAAGGTAAAGTCGGAAACGTTTCTTGGATTCAGTGATAAATCAATTGAGTGGATCAGAGATGCATAAACACCAGCTACTTTAAACCCAGGAATTAGCAGTGAATGAAAAATATTAAAGCAAATATTTATTTTCAAGCAGCAAATATTTTAAACTATTCCCCCCGCAAAAAACCTGAGAAGTATTTTAGTATAATGAAAGTAACATTAACTGCATCATGAAGTAAAATTCCAGGATGAGGGTGCTACACCTCAAAATTTCTTATTACATATACAGGAAAAATGAACATCACTTTGGGCATTACATAATGTAAAATGCACAAAAGAAGAATCTCACTATTACAAAAGCATTTCAACAAAATAATTTTAAGAACAGAAAATTTGAAACATTAGCAACAAACATCTACCCAATACTAAAACCTTGAGGAACAGAAATATTACAGCTAATATGTTGTTTGGATGCCTCCACAGCACTTAAAATCAAACTATATAAATTGGGTTGTTACACTCATCTAGTTCTGTGATATTGAAGATCTACTTTCAAATATGCTAAACATAATATTTATAGCAGCTTTGTAAAAAGTTGCAAAATTCATCTTGAAAACACAATTATCATTTGGGTCTCAAAGACATTACAACAATATATACTTTTTAAAAAAAAAACATAATAAACAGCTGATAAAAGGCATCAATAAACTGCAGTAGTTTCAGCTGCAAATCACAGGCAAAATATACACTAATTGATTAAGAGGAGGATTGAAATGGAAAGTTTGGAATGAAAAAGAGATAATCCTGACAGACAATTGAGAGAAAACCAGAATGGATCATTTTATGGCTGATCTTCTCTTCGCCATGTTTACAAACAGTTATCAAAGCTAATCAGTACCCCATCCACCATTTTAAACACCTATTCCCTTCACAGTAGCATCAGTGCATGTTAACTACGGGAGCTGGTAGTGTAGCAATAATGTAATTGGACTAGTAATCCAGAGAGACCCAATCATCAGAAGCTTTCTTCCTGTGCTCACCTTGTCAAACATAGGTTTCTATAAAATCACTCATTTATCTAAACTCCAGTGAATAAAGTCCTAGCCAATCCAGTCTCATTTTGTATATCAGTTTTGCCAGTCCAGGAATCAGTCTCGTTCATCTTCCTTGCATTCACTTTTTTAAATTAATTCACCGCATGTGAGCATCACGAGTTGGACCAACATGTCTTGCCCATCTCCAACTGCCCAAGAGTGAACCACATTGCTGTGGGTCTGGAGTCACATATAGGCAAGACCAGGCAAAGACGGCAGATTTCCTTCCCTAAATAATCATTAAAACTCTTATTTCCAGATTATTATTGAATTGAAATTCCACCATTTGCCACAGCCGGTTTCAAACCCAGGTCCCCAGAACATTATCTGGGTCTCTGGATTAATAGCAATAATACCACTAGGACATTACCTGTGGTAGGATGTTCTGGTCTGAAGGTATTCAGGGTAGGCAAAGAGACCAAAAGTGTACACAATATTTTAGGTGTGGTCTAATCAATACTTTATACAATTGCAGCAAGACATCCCTGTTCCTGTACTTGAATCTTTGCACAATGAAGGCCTAGACACCATTTGCCTTCTTCACCACCTGCATGCTTACCTTCAGCAACGGCTATAAAACGACACCCAGGTCTCATTGTACCTCCCCTTTCCCAATCTATCACCATTCAGTTCTTAATTTGTCTTCTTGTTTTTGCTATTAATGAGGATAACCTAACATTTATCCACATTACATTTCACCTGCCATGCACTTACTAACTCACTCAACATGTCCAAATCACAATGAAGCTTCTTTGCAGCCTCCTCATTGCTCACTCACTCACCTAGTATTGTGGCATCTGTAAACTTGGAGAAATTACACTGAGTTGTCTCATCTAAAGCAGTAATATATACTGTGAATAGTTGGGTTCCATGCATTGACCCCTATGGTACCCCACTAGCCACTGCCTGCTACTTTGTTTATTCCTACTCTTTGTTCCCCATCTGCCACAATCCTCTATTCATGTCAAACACTACGAACAATCCCATGCACTTTGATTGTAGATGCTAATCTCTTAAGTGGGACCTTATCAAAAGCCTTCTGCAAGTCCGAGTAAAACACAGCCACCGACTCCCTCTTATGCCTTTGGAACATGATTTCTCCTTTGTAGATCAATGCTGATTATATCCTGTCACCGTTTTCCTCAAGTGCTTTGCTATTAAATCAATTATAATGGACTCTAGCATTTTCCCCCACATCTGATGTCAAGATAACTGGTTTATAATTCATTATTTTCTCTCTACCTCCTTTTTAAAATATCGTGGTTACATCAGCTACACTCCAATCCCAGGAACTGTTCCAGAGTCTATAGAATCTTTTAAGATGACCACCAATGCATCCACTATTTCTAGAACCACTTCCTTAAGTACTCTGGGATGTAGATAACTGAACCCTGGGAATTTATGAGCCTTTAATAAATCAATTTCCCCAACATCATTTCCGTATTAATATGTGTTTCCTGCAGTTCCTCACTCTCACTGGACTCCAGGTTCCTTAATATTTTTGGGACATTATCTGTGTCTTCTGAAGTCAGACCTGTTGCAAAGTTGGGGAAGTATTTGTGGATTGGGAGGCAGGACGTTAGAATTTGGTATTTGTAAAATATTGATGTTTTTAAAATGCTAGCGCGGTGGGGAAGCAGCATTGTGTGGTCCCTTTAAAAGATTATACTTTCTCAATGTCTGTGAGTGGCCTGAAAACTTGCAACTACAGACAGCACCTAAATTGAAATGTTTTTATCGAAAGGCTGTACCGTTAACAGGCCAAGCTGCATTTTTACCAAGACAACAGGTTTTTGAATTTAGTCAATCAATTTGAACTAGGCACTTAGATACTACCTATCAAATTTGAATCTGATAGTTTTGACAACCTAGGACCAATCCAATTGTAAGAAATTGATATGTCATCAGGGGTATAAAAGAAGGGGGCAGTTGGAAAATCAGCAGTGCTAACCGCCATCTGCTGGAGATAACAGCTCTCAGCTTTTAGAGAAAGCACCATCTATTCACAATGGTACCACGGCACTCCTAGCTAAGATTCCTGACAGAGGAATTCCACAGAGAAAGAATTCCTGATAGAAGAACTGACGTAGAAGACACAAAACATTCCAGAAGACGTAACCTAGCTGTAACTTTGAGAGATTAAATGGTATTGTTTTGTTATGTAAGTGGGACGTATATTAATTGGAACAGCATACCATTAGAATCTTGTGTTATTCAGGAATAGTTGATAGTTAGAAGGATTTGTTCGGTTTGTTATTAGTTTAGTTAATTTGTGTATTGTTAGAGTTAGATAAATAAATTGTTACTTATTGGTTATAAAGTGAGCATCAGGGATTTATTTGATTTAACCAACCAGAAGTTGCTGAAAGACAGGTTACACCTTTTTTCACACTCGATTCAACAGATTATAGGGCAAGGTGCTCCCTTTTGGGTGTTTTGGTTTTGGTTCTCAGGCAAGGGTCAACCTCCACTTTATAACAGAACTGACATTATGTATTTGAGATAACAAGGTGTAGAGCTGGATGAACACAGCAGGCCAAGCAGCATCAGAAATG
>NC_063339.1:29658445-29678893 GCF_021869965.1 Rhincodon typus | reverse complement strand
CCCGAAACGTCAGCTTTCCTGCTCCTCTGATGCTGCTTGGCCTGCTGTGTTCATCCAGCTCTACACCTTGTTATCTCAGATTCTCCAGCATCTGCAGTTCCTACTATCTCTGACATTATGTATTTAATTGGTCGGCTATATCTTAGTTCCCCATTACAACAAAAGCTTTTGCAATTAGCTTGCAGGGAACATATAAACTTACTCTCATACTCTACTTCACTCCTGATAATCAATTCCTTTGTTCTCTTTAGCTGAAATCTAAACTGCTCCCAATCCTCAGGGCAGCCTTTTTGGGCATTTTATAAGCCCCTTCCTTGGATGTAATACAATCAAATTTCCCTCATTAGCCATGGTTGGGGCACATTCTCTGTTTTGCTTTGACACCAAAACAAAAATGAACAATTGTTGCAGTTCATCCATGCACTCTATGTTTGCCATTAGCTTTCTACCGATATCCTCCGAAGTAACGTTCCCCATCTCACCATAACAAGCTCACACCTTATAATATCGTAGTTTCCATTATCTAGATTAAGGACCAGCAATTCAAACTAATCATGTCACCCTCCAATGAGTAATTCTATCCTATCATTGTCACTATTCCCCACTGGGCCTCACATAGCTAAATTGTCAATAATAAATTGCTGAATTAGCAGAATAGTAATTGTATTAAAATTCTGGGTTTGGTATGATAGAAAATAAAGTTCCTAAAGGTTTCAATTATATTGCAAAGTTCTCATTTGATCAAACATCAAACTATCTGCTAAAGCTACACATTTGGATTCCAGTGCAGAGCCCTCATACTGTATTCAAAGATTCCAACACAGCTGCAAATGCAGTCTTGTGGCTCAGTATGCATGCTTCTGAGCCAAAAGCTCTGGGGTCAAGTCGCATCAAGACTTGACAGTCAAGGAAGATGCGCTCATTACTGGACAAGGTTGATCATCAACCATCAAATCCTTTAAACATATGCCAACAGCAGGCAGTTACAGCAGGAGAAATTCCTGGTCCACCACATGATAGAAACAACATTGGACTCTCAATTGTCACTATCCACAGCTCAGGACCACAAAAGACGCATGTGAAAGCATGCGACTCCAAGTGAACTGCAACATCATAGCTGGCTGCACAGCATTCAATACACACTATTGCTGGTAACAGAGGAATGTTGTTAATAGTATAAAAGTTTTCAAACCTTTCACTTAAAGTACGAGCGAGTGTGAAGTCAAGGCTTTACAGCCATTAAATATCAAAATTTTATTATTCAAAACATTAACGGGGATGTGGAAACAAAAGTTTGTATTAAGGTAAACATTATTATCCCTTTATTCTAAAAAAAATTAGTCACTTCTTACTACGATATATCAAAAGATATGAAACTCTGATCTATATTAGATACAACAAATGAATGAAAAAAATCCAAACCTGGCTTGCCTTTACTAATATCAAGCTGTGTAACACCTTGAATTATTTCCTCCCTTTCTCAAGTTTTCCTCACCAATTACATCACACCCTTTCCAAGAGCATTGACTACTTGTGGGGCATGGTTTCCCATGTGACAAATCACTTTCTAGTACCTTATTTAAATGGTCACTATTCACTTGTATGTTGAATAATTCAAGTCTGAAGACAGAGATAGGGATCAAAGTCTAGCTTGCACACAGCATGTAATATATACACAAAGACATCCATGAGATAGTAGAACCGGAGCAGTACTCGTATTAACTATTTTTAATATAAATAGTCCAGCAACACAGAGGTATAACACATTAAGGATTTATTTATAGCCAAATATAACAGTACTTCATGGTTTTTCCACTGGTATCAATGCTACTGTCATAACGTAATTGCAGCCTGAATTGAGAATCAGAGGGAAACCTAGCATTGGAAAAGAAATGACTATTTTCAGTAGAATTTATAACTAAGTGATATCAAATTAAAGAAAAACAAAATTCCAACATACTGATGATCTTAAAATAAAATTAAGTAGCTCACCATTAAAAGATGCTTCAAGAATTTTGCAAAAAATATTCTTTTTATTTGTAAGAGACTCCTTTTCATGCTTTTCACTTCTCGGTGCGCTGTGGATTGCAGCGCAAGTGTTAGATGAGGCTGCTGATTCTTTCAAAGATCCTTTATCAACTAAAACCTCTGTGACATTTAGTGCAGGGTGCTGGCTAATTACTAGATCATTTTTAAACAGTGGGTTGCTGCAAGTCATATCACAGAGTTTGAGTGACGAACCCCTTTTTTCTGGTGTTGTAAAAGATGCAACAGCTGGAGAAAAGACTGAGGGTACCGGAAGATCAGACTGATATTTTGGAGAGAACAGAGCTGAATCTGGTGTTGCCCAACAAATGTTGTTAAGATGCAAGGTTTCTATTTTGCTTGGTGTTAAGGATGTATGCTTTCCAGACTCTGGTGTTGAACAATCTCTCATTACTTTCGTCCCTGCTTCAAATAATTTTGAAATAATCTTGCTGTTGTGGTTTTTCTGAACCTCAGGGATACATTCAACTAGTTCTGTCTTTATTATATCTGTGTTATCAGAAGATGATTTGCCTGCAGGATGTTCTGACAATTCAGTCGTTTTGTTGTAAACTGTATTGGTTACTGAAATATCACTATTTTCATTTAAGTCTTCAAATGAAAAGCCCAGATCAAAGTTGACAGAAAAGATTTCCTCTGAACAATTGTACACATTGCTGTTATCAATCATTGATCTATGCTGTTCAATGCACAAATTTTCACAAAGCATTTGTTTATGAAATGATTGATGCAAAAATGGCCTGCAAGTTGTGTTGTGTTCAGTTTCATGGTTTCTTAAATTATTAGGAACTGCTTGGGCATGTAGCAGTGGTGTGTTCAACCCAGTAGAATGCCTTATCAGTTCAGAGACATCCTTTCCGATCGCACAATTTTTGTAGCTGGCAGCATGATGGGACAAAAGGCTGCCAAATGATGGTTCATCTTCAAACAAAGGCAAGCTTTCCTCAAATGCAAATAGCTTGTCATTTGTACAGTCCTTGAAGATTTTACTGGTTCTGTTTTTGTTTTTATCAGGGGAGTTACGATACTTGTGCAAAGGATCAGGTAATTCTTCTTGGTTTACACCAGATTGAGCTTGATAATCTTGATCCAAGTGTTCTTCAATATTACTGTCGAATAAATCATCCCAGGAAGGACTGCAATGCATGTCAACACGATCATTCAAATCCTCAGGCTCTCTACAAGTCATTAAATCTGTTGGTTTAATATTAGTTGCTGGTGAACCACTGAAAACTTGATTGCCTCCTTGGCCAGAATTTAAAGAATTTTTTGGTGGGATTTTTGAAATATTATTTTCTTCATAATTCACTTCTTTGCAAAAAGAAAGCATGTCTAGTCTAGGGGGAGAGGTAGCAAGAAATGATTTTACTCTTTCCAAAACTATTTCTACACCAGTAGGAACTTGCACATCATAATCGTAATTAGGATGTTCAACATCTGGTAAGAAAGAATACCTTTGAGAATCTGTATTTGAAGATGTGCGCCCTGAACCGTGGCCCCGAGCTATGGGCGCATCCGGTAGATAGAATAGTTTAGACAGATTGATACCATTTGTTGACATTTCATTAATTAAGCTACTGGAGTCTGAACTGACACAGTTTGAAACATTGCATTTGGAAACCAGATCATGTGTTCCAGCCACTACTTCCTTTACCATGTAATCTTTTACTGGTTCATAATCGTGACACTCAGTTTGTTCTTTCTCCTTTGCATCAACAATTTTGTATTCAGAACTTATTGATTTGCTTCCAGCAGAATCTACATTTATACAGATTTTCATGGGACTCTCCAAGATTTCTGTTGTGTCTGCCCCACTAAACTTAGTTGCTTTCTGTATTTCACCATTTAAGTCCTCTTTAAATTTTTCCTCCGACTGACAGATCTGTTCGCTTGATTTTGAAGTATTTCCCTTAATGGTAAATGCAGCTTCTTTGGTTTCTGCAGAGTTTGCAGTTCTAGGACAAGATGGTGAACACCGGACTTTTGTCCTTTTATTCATCTTAGAAAGAGTGCATACATTAGCTTTATTTGTTAACTTGCAAAAAATGTTATTCTTCTCAACACATTTCCTTCTGTCACATCTAGGTTTCATTAATTGATGCATTTTATGTTTATCCTGATTATTTGCCACAGAAGTATCTCCAACTTGACATTGCTGCATGCAAGGTGCTTCAAAAATATCATCCACATTTAAATACTGCATGATATCTGATGAATAATTGTCACTGTTCTGTAATAGAAAGACAAATCATTAAAGGTAAATCACACATTTAAAATTAACTTTAAATAAAAATAGTGTAAAAATATTTAAAATATTAAGATTAGGGTACTGAATGAGTGTGGTGCAGAAAGGTTCAAATAAGACATTCAAAAGGTAAACCCAATGGTTATTTGCAAAGGAACAATGTGAGGGGTTATGAGGGAAAGCAAGAGAATGGCATTAGATTAGATGTTCATTCAGGCAAACACTATAGGCCAAATGGCCTCCTGCTGTGCTGTAATAACTTTGATATTCTGTGAAAGACAGTCATCAATTTTTTAAGTTATATATTAATACTCACCATAATATGGGAAAGTGGCATCCTATACAGATTTCTTCAACAGCACTTCAACCTAATTCTTTAACAGTCTACGTTTTGTCAGCATGGCTGCTAGATACCAGAAACTGATCTAAAAACTTACTGCATTCAAATGCCATGCTTAAAATGAGGAGCTTAAAAAACAGACCTACGTCACCGAGTCATTAACCAAGCATGGTGTCAGTCAATTCCTGCTTCAGGCAGGATTGATGTTAAGCAAAGCTTGAACACTGGTTAGGTCACATTTGGAAAACTGTGAACAATCCAAACTCATTATGAAAAAGATACAAAGTCATTGACATGAACAAAGTCAGTTTTCCAGAATGATACCTCAAAAGCTGAGAAGGAATCTTTCTCATGAATGGTACAACAAGCTGAGCCTGTTTTCTATGCAGAGTTGAGAATAACCGGAGAGAGATTTTCAAAATTTTGCAAGAGTTTAACAGGGTGGATATAGAAAAAAAATATTTCCACCTGTGGGGAATACAAAACCAGAGTATATATGCATATTAACATTCATGCACACACATCGTCAACACCAGTAAATCTAATAGGGAATTCGGAATAAATGTCTTTACTCAAAAAGAGTGTAGAAAACATTAAAAAAAAAAAAAGAGTAGATGAGGGAAGAAACAAGCATCAGAAAACAAGAGAAGCTTGAGGAAATAAAGGAATAGAAGGTTATGCAAATAGAGTTAAATGAAGTTAAATGAAGGCTTATCCATAAAGTCCAGATCAATTTAACTAAATGGTTTACTTCTGTGCACTCTACTCAATGAAGTTGTTAAGATTTACTTCTTGCAGCTTTGGATGTCTTTTGTGTACTCAATTTCCTTTAGTTCATCAATAACATTTCTGGGAAACACAAGTGACTTGGAATATCAGAAAAGGAACCTGAAAGGTATTTATTTTTGTCAAAAAGATAAGGGTGAAATTTTCTATTATGGAATATATAACAAATAATTGCCGCTTAAAGAAAAACAACAAAACTTGTCAGAAAGCTTTGATTTCTGAATGAGATTAACAAAACCAATTCATTACTTGCAGGCTTTACGGAGCCTCAACAGCTTCCAGGACTTGCTTCAGTCCCAATTTCACAAAGCTATCCAACTGTTCTTGGGATGTCTTATCGAGTCCCTAAGACATAACCTGCTCAGTTTAGGTGCCCTCCTAGCAGCACAGCCAAAAGCAGCATTACTTAATGTGCAGTTCACAGGACATAAGAGAGGAAGGAACTGGGGTAAACCACTCAACCCTTTGAGCATGCCTCACCATTCAATAAGATCTTAGCTGAAGTGATTTTAACCTTAAATCTACACTCCTGTTTATCCCCAATAATCTTTTGTTCCCTTGGTGATCAAGAGTCTATGTAGCTCTGTCTTTTATTTTAAAATTTAAAGATTCTGCAGCCACTGACTTTTGAAGAAAAGAATTCCAAAGACTCTCAAACCTCAGAAAAAAACATTTTAAGTCAGTTTTAACTGGGTACCCCCATATTTTAAACTTTGATCGCTACTTCTAGACTTCCCCACAAGAGGGAGGAAGCACCCTTTCAATATCCAACTAGCCAAGTTCCCTCAGGATCTTATATGTTTTAATTAAGTCTCACCTGACTCTTCCAATCTCGACGGTACAGGTCTAGCCTGATGAGTCTTCCCTCATAAAATAATCTGTTCATTCCAAGTATTAGTCTATAAGCCCTATCTGAATTGCTTCCGATACATAAACATCTTTCTGTCCCTCACATATCTTCGACTTCCAGTTTCACGGCCATCACGTGGCTCCACTTCAGTGCCATTAAACTGTCCTGAGTAACCTACTGAAAATCTTGCAATTAGCCCCACCCATTTTGATACATATTTCACGCAACTAATTTTCTAATAACTCCAATGTTGTTAACATTTGACTGAGTGAGCCCTGAATGTTATCTTCTCAGAGTATTGGCTTCAGGAGCACAAAAAATGCTCACGAAAAGCAGCATTCATGACAGATGGGATAGTGCAAATCCAACTTACTGAGAAAACTATGCAAAGAAATAAAAGGATATAAAGAAATGAATAAGGTGCAAAAGGGAATAAAAATAAACCTTGCAAAGGACATTAAGCCCACAGTAAAAAAAATCTATTTAAGAATGAACTGAGAGACTAGTTATAGAGAGTCATACAGCACAGTAACAGACCCTTCAGTCCAGCCAATCCATGCCAACCATAATCCCAAACTAAACTAGTCCCACCTGCCAGCGCTTCGTCCATATCCCTCCAAACATTTATTTGTGTACTTATCCAAATATTTTTTAAACATTGTAACTGTACCCGCATCCACCACTTCATCTGGAAGTTCATTCCACACATGAACCACTGTGTAAAAATAATTGCCATTCGCATTCTTTATAAAGTCTCTATTCACCTTAAAAATATGGCCCCTAAACTTGAAATCTCCCACCCTAGGGAAAAGACATTGATACCCTTCATGGTTTTATAAACCTCAATAACATCACCCCTCAACCTCCAGTGAAGAAAACCCCAATCTATCCAGCCTCTCCTTATAACTCAAACTCTCCATTCCCAGCAACATTTTGGTAAATTTTTTCTGAACCCTCTTCAGCTTAATAATATTCTTCCTTTAACAGGGTGACCAGAACTGGACACAGTACCTCAGAAAAGGCCTCACCAACATCCTGTACCAACTCAATATAATGTCCTAACTCCTATACTCAAAGGGGTTAGTATGGAATGAAGGCAAATCATGCTAAACACCTTCTTAATCACTCTGTCTACCTGTGATGCAAAATTCAAAGAATTATGTACCTGCCCCCTAGGTCTCTGTTCTACAACACTACCTAAGGCTCTACCATTAATTGTCTAAGTCCTGCCCTTGTTTGTTTTAACAAAACGCAATACCTCACATTTATCCAAATTAAACTCCATGCGCCATTCTTCAGCCTATGGACCCAATTGATCAAGATCTCTTTGTAATCTTAGGTAACCTTCTTCACTGTCCACTACACCATCAACTTTGGTGTCATCCACAAACTTGCTAAACACGCCTTCTACATTCTCATCTAAATGATTTATGTAAATGACAAACAAAAGTGGACTCAGCACCAATCCCTGTAGAATACTGCTGGTCACAGGCCTCCAGTCCAACAACCCTTCACCATCAGTCTCTGTGTCTTGCCGTTAAGCCAACTTTGTGTCCAATTGACAAGCTCATCCTGAATCCTACGTGATCTAAGTTTACTCATTAATCTACCACGTTGAACCTTGTCAAAGCCTTTATTAAAGTCCAAGTAAACAATGTGAAAGGGAACGTAGCCCCTTGAAAGTTGGTTGCTACTAACATTATAACGGACTATGGAAAAAGGAAAGCATATGTACATGGTCATCCATTTTTTTGTACAATACAGATGACGCTGACTATATTTTAAATACAAGGCATGAAGAACTGTGACAGATGAAGAAGATTTCAGTGTCCGGTCATATAAACTGCTAAAAGCTACAAGGCAAGAACAAAAATAGAACCAGAAAGACTAATACAATTTTGAACTATATCTCAAGAAGACCAGAATACAAAAAAGATGAAGCTATACTTAAGCATACAAAGCCTTGGCTAAGCCCTACTTAAAGTACTGCATTTAATTTTGGCCAATGCACACTGCAGCCCAGAATGATAGCCAGATTTGCCAGAATGATAGTGTGATTTAAAGGGTTAAAAATTAGGATGCAGAAACTTGCCTTAGAAAATAACCAGAGGCTTGAAATTATACAGAAACGCTCATGACCTCAAAGTTTCAAAATACGTCACAGCCGAAGAAATAGTTTTCTTTGATGCATAGTCACTTCCCAGGATGATCTCATTGAGCTATTTGAAAGTGACAAAATGGATTTGATAGGGTGTATAGAGCGAAATTATTTCTTCTAATGTGAGAATCCAGAACAAAACAACAGGTTCAAAATTAGAAATCTGTTATTAAAAGGCTGTTGATACTGGTCCAATTGAAATTTTCACAGCCAAGATTGTAACTTTTTTCCCAGAAAGTTTATTGATGGCAATGGATCGAAACTGACAAATGAAGCCAAAATACAAATCCACTATGATTAGATTAAATGATGGTAAAGGGTTGAGGAGTCAAAAATACACTTGTCCCTATCACTGTTAGTGTAAAAAAAAAAAGTTGATACCAAGTATAAGCTATTCTTCATCTCTCAAAAAATATTGTGGTAAATAACTTTGAAGTCCCCCAGGTGGAGAAAACACAGTCTAATCACATACATTTGAATAGACTATCAACTTACAAACGCTTGTTGCCATTAAAAACAAAGTGCCATCAAAAAAAATGCAAAAATCAAATCTGTTGTAAATTAATTTTTAACAGGAATCACAAAACTGATGATTGAAGGATAAAACATTTACTTTTTCTTTATAGATTAGATTAGTGTTGGGTGGGTTTAGAGGACAGGGTCGAAACAAGTGCTGAGTGCTAATACGATAATAAGTAGGTAATAATACTAATAAGATCTGCTGGTTTCCAAGTCCAACTGTAACCTGTGATTTTGAGCTTAATTATTGACTACCATGAATTACAGATGCCTGGACATGCTAAACTTGGCATGTGTACACTTAGCACCCAAGCACGGAAAGTAATAATTTTTATAGAGCAATGAATGCACCCTTGAGGCACATACTTCCACTGAAAGTGTGGGGAGTGCAAGGACTGATCAACAACTGCATGTATCAGAATATGTCAAGGATCAATTCTTGGGTATGGAACTCAAGGAGATACAGAGTGGGTTTGTATTATACACATTGCAGGGATAGGTAGTAGGCCACAAAAGGAAGTGATACAAAGCATATGGGAGGATATTGCTGCTAAGATCACAGCCAGGAGATCTGCTGTCAGGAAACAGCAGCAGGTCACAAAAAGATTTACTAATTTCACAAGCATGGTCAAGGTAAGGTCCCATCTCACAAACAAACTTAGTAATATCTGAATTGCAACTGCAATTTTACTACATTCTCCAGATACCCAACCTCACTTCACACCAAACATTTCCTTTCCAGGAAAGACCAAGAGAGGGGATAGGCAAGCAACTGAATGAGGCAAGGCCATTGGTATTTAGGCAGTAAGTAATACCTGAGTGAACACAGGCTCACCACAAAATATCTTTCCTTCGCGTGTTTCAGTTCCAGATTCCTTACACATTCAAAACTATTCCTGCACCCTCTTCTCCAAACTATCCTCACCCTCAAGTTCAAGATGGTCTCATAACTAACATCCTCCTTTGGTGATGATAACCTAATTCTTATTTTTCTTTCCACTAGGCTCTCACAAGCAAGATTTACTTTAGCTCTCAGAGTAACTGAGAGCAATGGAAGAGTCACCTCACCAAATCCCAACCCCAGAATAAGAGCTAGGAGCTGGAAGCAAGCAAATGCAATTTCCTACAATGCTAGTACAAACTTGGAGACCAGCAATGCATACAACTTAAGACACCAGAATAGAACAAAAATTTGCTCAGTCAACTGCATTTCAGTACAACACTAGCCCAAGGGCTAAGAACAGAAGCATCACGGTCACATTGATATTTTCTAATCAACATGTTCAGAGATATTCGTACAACTTCTAGAGCAGTGAGACTTGAAACCAGGCCACTGGCTCAGAGGTAGAACACTCCTACCATCCAGGTCACATTCCATAAGTTGAGTCAGATGGAGACGCAAGGCCAAACTTAAGTGGCAATCTAGGAATCTGGCATACCAAATACTTCAACCAAACCAAACCTGTTTACAGGTTGTGTCTAGGGCTGGAGACAGAGGAGTCTGCCTCCAATTACTTGCAACAATAGGCAATAAAATAGGAAGGTTCATTAATGAACATCAGGAGCCACTTTAATTGGTCATCAGGGCCTTGATCAGTTTGGGTCAGCCATTCCTAGCTTCAACTCTTTCTCTACTAAGATAACATTCCTGTATGGAACAAGCTAACCAGGATCCTACATTAAGCACCAAGTAACTGAGGTGGTCAAAGTACTGGGGAAAGAAACAATTTCCTTTTCAGCTACTTGCTTCGAATTATATTCACTTGCAAACTCTTTCACTGCTGTGCGTAACTATCAAGCTCAATGTAACATTAACTTGTTCCCTCGCCAACAGAAATCTGAAAATACATCAACTCTGTTTCCAATAACCTTGACGTAGATAGTTGAAAGAGGAACCAAAGAATCATTTTGGATCATTGGCATCTCTTACATATTTCATTCCAGTTTCTACAGCAACCAAGAGGTACATCTAAGCCTATGTGGCCTTTTAAATTTTGCACAACATAACATAAGAACATAAGAACTAGGAGCAGGAGTAGGCCATCTGGCCCCTCAAGCCTGCCCCGCCATTTAATAAGATCATGGCTGATCTTTTTGAGACTCAGCTCCACTTACCCACTCACTCACCATAACCCTTAATTCCTTTACTGTTCAAAAATTTATCCAGCCTTGCCTTAAAAACATTCAGCGAGGTAGCTTCAACCGCTTCACTGGGCAGGGAATTCCACAGATTCACAACCCTTTGGGTGAAGAAGTTCCTCCTGACCTCAGTCCTACATCTGCTTCCCTTTATTTTGAGGCTATGCCTTCTAGTCCTAGTTTCACCTGCTAGTGGAAACAACCTCCCTGCCTCCACTTTATCTAGTCCCTTCATAATCTTATATGTTTCTATAAGATCTCCCCTCATTCTTCTGAATTCCAATGAGTATAATCCCAGTCTACTCAGTCTCTCCTCATAATCCAACCCTCTCAACTCTGGAATCAACCGAGTGAATCTCCTCTGCACCCCCTCCAGTGCTAGTATATCTTTTCTCAAGTAAGGAGACCAAAACTGCACACAGTACTCCAGGTGTGGCCTCACCAGGACCCTATACAGCTGCAGCATAGCCTCCCTGTTTTTAAACTCCATCCCTCGAGCAATGGCAGACAAAATTCCATTTGCCTTTTTAATTACCTGCTGCACCTGCAATCCCACCTTCAGCCATTCATGCACAAGGACACCCAAGTCCCTCTGCACAGCAGCGTGCTGCAATTTTTTACCATTTAAAACATCGTCCACTTTCCTGTTATTCCTACCAAAATGGATGACCTCACACTTATCAACATTGTACTCCATCTGCCAGACCTTTGCCCACTCACTTAGACTATCTATATCCCTCTGCAGACTTTCAGTGTCTTCTGCACACTTTGCTCTACCACTCACCTTAGTGTCATCTGCAAATTTTGACACACCACACTTAGTCCCCAATTCCAAATCATCTATGTAAATTGTAAACAATTGCAGTCCCAACACTGATCCCTGAGGCACACCACTAGCCACTGACTGCCAACCAGAAAAACGCCCATTTACCCCTACTCTTTGCTTTCTACTGGTCAACCAATCCTCTATCCATGCCAATACATTACCTGTAATACCGTGCAACTTTATCTTATGGAGCAGCCTTTGGTGTGGCACCTTGTCAAATGCCCTCTGGAAATCCAGATACACCACATCCACAGGTTCCCCCATTATCCACCATGCAAGTAATGTCCTCAAAGAATTCCACCAAATTAGTTAAACATGACCTACCCTTCATGAACCCATGCTGGGTGTTCCCAATGGGACAATTTATATCCAGATGTCTTGCTATTTCTTCCTTAAGGATAGATTCAAGCATTTTCCCCACTACCGAAGTTAAGCTAACTGGCCTATAGTTGCCTGCTTTTTGTCAACGTCACATTGGCTGTTTTCCAAGCTGCGGGAACCACCCCAGAGTCCAGTGAATTTTGGTAAATAATTACTAGTGCATTTGCTATTTCCCCCATCACCTCTTTTAGTACCCTGGGAAGCATTTCATCAGGGCCAGGAGTCTTGTCTACCTTTAGCCCCATTAGCTTGCCGAGCACTGCCTCCTTAGTGATAATGATAGTTTCTAGGACCTCACCTGCTATAACCTTGTTATAGGCAGTTTTCGGCATGTTATTTGTGTCTTCCACTGTGAAGACCGACACAAAATAACTGTTTAATGTCTCGGCTATTTCCTTATTCCCAGTTATTAAATTGGCCTTTTCATCCTCTAAAGGACCAATGTTTACCTTCGCCACTCTTTCACGATTTACATATTTATAGAAACCACAAGATCCATAAAAATCAGCTGCTCAAGTCTGCACCAGAAAAACATCTAACTCCTGTCAGCAGCTGTTTTAATTTTCATGACACAGATGTCAAAAAACTGATAAATTGAATATCCTGAAATCTATCATTCCGTATGTTGACTAACTGAATGTACATATACAAAATGATTTTCCATTTCTTCTTTAAAGTTGTGGTTTCTATTTGACAATTATACAGTTATCATTTCAAGCTACTGTTTTTGAAATAAAACTGTTTAAATTCACATGCTGAATTCCAATTGTGCAACTGAAGCCAATTTTAAAGCTTGCCAATTCAACTGTTTTATCCTGACATGACGACATTTCTACATTGAATAAATGAAATAGAATAGAAATTCAATTTACGTTCATAGCTGTTTGAAAATTTCCCTTTTTATGCAACATGAAATCAAAGATAGATATTGGAGAAAGAAAAATTTTCTTTAACAGGTCCCTAAATCTGCATCAAGCAGCGTGCATCCATACCTTCAGCCTCAAACTCCGAACAACAGCATCTCCTACCCAGATTTTTTTGATTGCACCAGCGGCTTTTTAGAAGTGGGTTTACATAAAATGGTAAAATTGGCCTCGGTGGTAAGTTAGTACATTCAAAAAATGCTGATAACGACAACCTGAACAAACAACCTAAATGAATTTTGCTCATTATCCTTACAGCCAAATATCAGATGAGATGCAATCATGACAGTCCAGGTTAGGTTCAATCTCAGGGCCATCTAACCTACTGCACAGAGTCTTTTCTTTCCTTTCTTTAATTTCCAAATTGATATCTGTGGGTTTACCTGAGAAGAATAATGTGCAACATTAAATCCTTACTATGTACTACAAATCACAGAAAAGACAGAAGCATGAGTAGAGCAAATGCCCTGTTTCTCCAACTCTGCCATTCAACCTAAATCACAGTTGATCTTGGGCTGCAACTCCACTTTTTCGGTTGCACCCCTCTTCCCTCAATTCCCAACACCACCAAAAATCCGCCTGTTTCAGCCTTAAATATATCATTATGATCCTAGCTAGACAAGTCAGATAACCAGAGAGAAATCTAGCTTGATAGGTCATATTTTATTTTTAGTTTATTGTGATGATCTTTCACTGAAATATAAGCACAATGTGGATTTGTTTCTAACAATAAAATAGAAGATTAGTATATAAGTGAAATTGAAATGGAACTAAACAAGCTATGCAGAACAGTTTGAAAAATATTAAAACACAATATAACAATTCAATAAGATCTACAGAAATTTTCCCTCCTTGCCCAAACTGTAGGTTTGACTTAATTGCTTAATTCCTTCCAGCGAGCTATGAAATCTTTTCCCTTGAATGCACACACATCAGAGAGCTTAAATTTTCTCAGCTTTGAATAACCTGCAGAGTTCCAACCAAAAGCTCTATGATCTGAAAGCCTTCATAAGCTGTAGGCCTTACACCAAGGTAATCTTTTCCCTTAACTACTTCGAACAATCTTCTTTTCTAGACAATTTTTTCTTACACCTGACTTCAGTAACGTCTCCTGTAAAATGAACCCCAAAGCTTTTGAGCTAAATTTTTTTTTAAAAAAACTTGCTCATCCTGGATTCTGCTACAGTTAATGGCCTAATGCTTTCTTTGTCCTGCCATAAGCCCTCACAGTATAAACAAACCTTCAGTAACACTCCAGGTATCCTTGTAGTCACAACTCTGTCACATACTAGTTTAAAACCATGGCTCCAAAAGAGACCTCCTTCATTTTTAAAACCCCTTCACAAAATTCCCATATGCCACTAGTTTGAAATCTTCGAACAAATTCAACATAGAAGAAAGGAAAGCCCTGGAAAGACTCAAGAAAGACAGGAATATTGTAATCTTACCAGCAGACAAAGGACGCATGACAGTAATCCTCAATAGAACCCAATATATCAAGAAAGCTAATGCACTACTAGCAGATACCGACACCATAGCTAGGAAACCGGATTACAACGACCCTGAAGAAATTACAAAACTCAGGAGACATCAGCAAGACAGACTACCAATAAAAAGTGAGGCCAGAGGGATCTAACACACCCCGATTTTACGAACTCCCCAAGGTATACAAACAGGGGGCCCCCTCAGACCCACTGTCTCACTGCCAGGCATACCAACATATAGATTTGCCAAAGAACTACAGCAAAAATTGAAATACTTAGTGGACAACACTAACCACTCTATTCACTCATGCCAAGAATTCCACAACATCAGAGGACACCAGGACAGATGAGGACAAGATGATAATATCTTTTGACATAACAGTACTATTTACAGCCATAAACATCGACCTAGCCAAACAGACAATCACCACATTGCTAGACGAATCAAGCAGGCAGACAACTCAGGACACCAACAACAGTAAGGACACCACCATGAAACTACTAGATTTGTGCCTCACAGCCCACTTGACCTTCAACGACAATACATATAAACAAACAAATCAACGGAACACCAATGGAATCCCCAAAATCAGGACTGATTGCAGGAGCAGTAATGCAAAGGTTAGAACGGACAGCACTCCCCTTTATACAATCCAAACTTTGGGTCCAATATGTAGATGACAGTTTTAGAACATAGAACATAGAACATTACAGCACAGTACAGGCCCTTCGGCCCTCGATGTTGCGCCGACCTGTGAAACCAATCTGAAGCCCATCTAACCTAAACTATTCCATTCTCATCCATATGTTTATCCAATGACCATTTAAATGCCCTTAAAGTGGGCGAGTCTACTACTTTTGCAGGCAGGGCATTCCACGCCCTTACTACTCTCTGAGTAAAGAACCTACCTCTGACATCTGTCCTATATCTATCACCCCTCAATTTAAAGCTACGTCCCCTCGTGCTAGCCATCACCATCCGAGGAAAAAGGCTCCCACTGTCCACCCTATCTAATCCTCTTTTGGTGATTATTAAATGCACTAAACTGGAAGAAACCCACTGGCACCTAAACAATATCCTCAGCAGGATAAAATTCAAGAAAGAAGAGAACCACCACCAACTACCCTTCCTGGACATAATGGTAGAACACAAAAACAACGGGGAACTCCAGACTAGCGTATATAGAAAGACCATACATACGGACCAAATACTCAATTACACTAGCAACCACCTCAACGCCCACAAACGGAGCTGCATCAGAACACAATTTAAATGAGCCGCAATACATTGCAGCAACCCGGAACTACATAAAGCAGAACAGGAACACTTATACTGAGTATTCAAACGAAATGGATACCCGAAAAGCACAGTCCGCCATTCCACTGAGACAGACCACAACAGGAAGACACAACACGCCCAGAATCACTTATCACCCTACCATACATCAAGGACATTTCAGAGATGACCCCAAGACTACTTGGACCCCTAGGTATCAGAGTAGCCCACAAACTGACAACCACCCTCCGACAGCTACTGACAAAGGTAAAGGATCCCATACCCAAAACCAGCAAAATTGGGGTAATATACAAAATACCATGCAAGGACTGTGAGAAACACTACATAGGCCAAACCGGAAGAAAACTGACTATAAGAATATATGAACACAACTAGCCACCTAGAGGCACGAGCAACTCTCACTTGTCTCACTACACACTGATGAGAGACACAAATTCAACTGGGACAACACATCGATAATCGCACAAGCCAAAGAGAGGCATGTCAGGGAATTCCTGGTGGCCTGATATTCCAACCAGAACTCCATCAACAAACACATTGAATTAGGCCCTGTGTACAAACCACTGAGAAACAAAACCAGAAGTAATACCAATTCCCCAGCAAACAGAGGTATATAAATAACAAGCAGGGCAGAACACCGATGCTTCACCAGAGGTGCACTAAAGATGTTACCTAGCAGTGTGATGAAACGTTAGCAACCAAACCCACTGGCTCGGCGAGCATATCTACAACGCCATACACAACCCAAGCTACAAATCTTCTCAAACTTTAGATACAGCAAGTTGGCGTAGAGGTATAGCAAACAGTTAGGACGGCAAATGGCATGTTGATTTTTATTGCAAGATATTGGGATAAGAAATAAAGACATACTCCTAAAATAGTACAGGGCTTTGGTGAGACCACACCTGCAATATTGTCTACAGTTCATGCCTACAACCTCAACTTGCTGTGTCCCTTGTGTGATCACACCAAAGACTCTGAAAATCAACATTCAACAAGTTTCATGCCTTTAAGAACAATATTCTACTCTTCTGTTCTCACAAAGCAAATAATATCATACTTCCCCATGATCTGCTGCATCTGTCTATTATTGCCCATTCACTTTACCGGTCTATTTCTCCTAATAGCCTGTGCTTTCCCTGCAGTTCACATTTCCACCTTGTTTTATATCACCAGCAAATTTCGATAGTTTTCTGTCTCTGTCCAAATCACTCATTTATATAGGAAATAGCCATGACCCCAGCACTGATACTTTCAGCAGTAACTACAGCCTGCCAATTTGAAAATGCCCCTTTTTATTCATACTGTTCCCTGTCTATTAACCAATCCACTACACATGCTAATACATCATCTCAACTCTTGATATCTGTAAAAGCAGCTGGTATTTGTTTTCACATTGCTGGCTAGTATACTCCCATTCTAGTTTTTTTACCCCCACTCCTATCAACATTCTGAGAGCTAACATTTATTTACGTATTCAAAATCTTGGATATGTGTATAAATTGAAACATCAAACTGACGTCAAATCTGTGTCAGACAATGGTACAATGAGGTCTTATATTTGAAAACTTGTTGAGCTAATATATTTTTTTCGACTGATCTATAATGTATACATTTTACTAGCTGCATTAGTCATTGCTGCGGACATGCGAGTAGGCTAGTCATGGAGGTATGGTCAGAAGGAACCCAAAAAGTAAAGAACATGGTAGCTAATACAACATACTGTAACAAAATATACAATTTAGAACTTTACTGGAAGTAATGCATTTCATAATTGATCTTGCAGGCTGTTATGCCACTCTTGTGTGCTCAGCTGTTAACTAAATATCATTTTCATCATCTCACTGACCTCTTCTTGTCTCATCAAATCGATCATGTCCATGATGCTTATGAAGTGCAGGCAGCGATCAGAGTGATCAATCAAATAGGTAGCAAATGGACGATTTTGCCAAAGACTCCATTCTGACAGAGAAAGCTCATTGATTGCACCACTCTCACGTTCCTGTAACATACAAATATCAGTAACTTGGTAATTATGTAATTAATTTTTACTTCTATTTTTCCCACATGATTGTGGCCTAATTTTCTTTCTAGAATAAAGGATAACGGACATGACAAGGGTTAACACTGCAAGACTTTGTAGTGGAGGTAGAAACGGACTTCAAAATTTGCAAGAGGTTTACGTTTTCAAGAAATAATGTTTTAAAGACCAGTAGGTGTAGCAGTAATAATGAAGAAAAACATCTCCCAGAATTGCATAGGAGCATTAAAAAACACAAACTGAAAACCAAGTCAAAAGAAATGCATGATAGAGTAAGTAGGCATTGCATGAAGGAGGAATGTCTTCAAGAGGTGAAGGTAGTTGATGAAATAAAGACCACAATCATCTTCAGCCACTTCAATGACCTTCACTCCATCATAAGGTCAGAGATCAGGATAGTAGCTGATGGCTGCACAATGTTCAGAAACATTCACAACTCCTTAAATATTGAAGTAGTGCATAGTCTAAATGCAACAAGACCTGGACAATATCCAGAATTAGGTCAATAAACAGCAAATAATATTTGGCCCACACAAGTGTCAGGCAATGACCATCTCCAACAAAACAGAATCCCACCCTCAACCCTTAACATCTGGGGGTTGACAATAACTAGAAACTGAGCTTGATCAGTCATATAAACAGTCTGACGACAAGAACAAGTCAGGGGTTGGGAATTCTACAGTTAGTAACACCTCCCGATTCCTCAAAACTTCAACATCTACAGGGCATGGGTCAGGTGTATGACAGAACACACACCACTTGACTAGATGAATGCAGTTTAATAAGCTTGACACCATCCAGGAAAAAGAATCAGTCCATTTGATTGGCCCCCAAAGCAGCACTTTCAACATTCACTCACTCCACTGACAACAGGGTGCAAGATCTGCAGGATGCAGGGCAACAATCCGCCCAAGCATCTTCAATACCATCATTCTGACTTGAAACTAGCTCTTCCTAACCACCGTTCCTTCAACGCCCCTGGGTGAAAATCCAGGATCCTCCTCCCTACCACCACTGTGGGTGTACTTCAGCCACATGGACAGCAGCAGTTCGAGAAGGTAGCTGACCATCACGTAAGTGTAATTTGAGATGGTAATAAATATTCACTTAGCCAGAGATGTCCATATCCTGCAAATGAATGAAAGAATATAAAAGCATGTAATCTAGATGACCTAAGGGGCATCAATAATTTGGAATGGGGCAGGAGGATACAGAAATAGCCAGAGTGGAGAGCTAGTGATGTTCCAGAATTAGAACAGCCAATAGATAAGGTGATGAGCAAGACTATGAATGCATTTAAGCCTGAAGATGAGAAGTTTACATTTCTGAAGTAAAATCCAAAGAAATGTTTGCAGTGTCAAGATAATGAGGACTCATGGACAGATGCAAGCATCAGTGCATATTGGAGGTGCTGACCCTTAAAGGGGAATATTCGAATTACAGATCCTGAAAATGGCAAAAAGGTACAGATGACAGAAAAGCTAGCTTAAAGGCGAAAGTGTGCAAATTTTTTTAAAGGTGCAAGTAAAATGTTCTTTATGAAGGAGGAGGAGGAATGGGATTCAATAATGGTGGACAGTCTGCCTGAATGAAACAATGATTGGAGAGGCAGATGAAATTGAATGTAAAGGGAGACAAAGGCAATGGCTTCACAGGGAAGGCGATTGCCTAGTCGTAATATTGCTAAACTATTAATCTAGAGACCGAGATAATGTTCTGAGGACTCCAATTTAAATCCCACCATGGCAGATGTATAAAAATCTGGAGTGGAGTAAGCGACTCAGTCCTTTGAGCTTGCTCCATCATTTGGTACAATCATAATACAGAATTATTC
Organism: Rhincodon typus; assembly: GCF_021869965.1. Classification (NCBI taxonomy): domain Eukaryota; kingdom Metazoa; phylum Chordata; class Chondrichthyes; order Orectolobiformes; family Rhincodontidae; genus Rhincodon; species Rhincodon typus. The sequence goes on along the minus strand of NC_063339.1, from coordinate 29,659,024 downwards.
TGTTCCTGTGCACCTCTCTCCACTTCACCTGATGAAGGAGCAACGTTCTGTCAACTTGTGATTTTAAACATGCCTATTATATTATAACCTGGTGTCATGTGACTTCTGACTTTGTCCATCCCAATCCAACACTGGCATCTCCACACCTTGGTAAAAATCATGGCTGAAACCATCTCAGTCTCAATTTTCCTATGTGGCCTTTGTAACCCCTTATTCCATTTCTAATTAAACATTGCTCCTCAAATTATCTCAATGCAAATCATTCACTCTGGGGCAGTGAGTTAGAGATTGAAGGCACTTTGAGAGAAGTAATTTCTCCACATTTTTGCTTTAAATCTGCTACTTTTTATCCGAAAGCTATGACCTCTCATTTCAGATTGTCCACAAAAGGAAACATCCTCTCGGTCTACATTGACAATTTCCCTTAGCATCTTACATACCTCAATTAGGTCTCCAGCGTTGAGTCTCAACTGGGCAATTAGGGATGGACAACAAATACTGGCCTAGCCAATGAAACCCACATCCCATGAATTTTTAAAAAAAGTTTCCATATACTTTTACATTTATAATTCAATGTAA
>NC_063339.1:29624279-29643445 GCF_021869965.1 Rhincodon typus | reverse complement strand
CCCTCAGCCTTTCCTCATAAGACCTTCCCTCCATACCAGGCAACATCCTGGTAAATCTCCTCTGCACCCTTTCCAATGCTTCCACATCCTTCCTATAATGCGGTGACCAGAACTGTACGCAATACCCCAAGTGCGGCCGCACCAGAGTTTTGTACAGCTGCAACATGACCTCATGGCTCCGAAACTCAATCCCTCTACCAATAAAACCTAACATACTGTACGCCTTCTTAACAACGCTATCAACCTGGGTGGCAACTTTCAGTGATCTATGCACATGGACACAGAGATCTTTCTGCTCATCCACACTACCAAGAATCTTACCATTAGCCCAGTACTCTGTATTCCTGTTACTCCTTCCAAAGTGAATCACCTCACACTTTTCCGCATTAAACTCCATTTGCCACCTCTCTGCCCAGCTCTGCAGCTTATCTATGTCCCTCTGTAACCTGCAACATCCTTCCGCACTATCCACAACTCCACCGACTTTCGTGTCATCCGCAAATTTACTAACCCATCCTTCTACGTCCTCATCCAGGTCATTTATAAAAATGACAAACAGCAGTGGCCCCAAAACAGATCCTTGCGGTACACCACTAGTAACTGCACTCCAGGATGAACATTTCCCATCAACCACCACCCTCTGTCTTCTTACAGCTAGCCAATTTCTGATCCAAACCGCTAAATCACCCTCAATCCCATGCTTCAGTATTTTCTGCAATAGCCTACCGTGGGGAACCTTATCAAACACTTTACTGAAATCCATATACACCACATCAACCGCTTTACCCTCATCCACCTGTTTGGTCACCTTCTCAAAGAACTTAATAAGGTTTGTGAGGCATGACTTACCCTTCACAAAACCGTGTTGACTATCCCTAATCAAATTATTCCTTTCCAGAGGATTATAAATCCTATCTCTTATAATCCTTTCCAACACTTTACCCACAACCGAAGTAAGGCTCACTGGTCTATAATTACCAGGGTGGTCTCTACTCCCCTCCTTGAACAACGGGACAACATTTGCTATCCTCCAGTCTTCTGGCACTATTCCTGTAAACAATGACGACATAAAGGTCAAAGCCAAAGGCTCTGCAATCTCCTCCCTAGCTTCCACGAGAATCCGAGGATAAATCCCATCCGGCCCAGGGGACTTATCTATTTTCACACTTTCCAGAATTGCTAACACCTCCTCCTTCTGAACCTCAATCCCGTCTAGTCTAATAGCCTGTATCTCAGTATTCTCCTCGACAACATTGTCTTTTTCCTGTGTGAATACTGACAAAAGATATTCATTTAGCGCCTCTCCTATCTCTTCAGACTCCACGCACAACTTCCGACTACTGTCCTTGACTGGCCCTAATCTTACTCGAGTCATTCTTTTATTCCTGACGTACCTATAGAAAGCTTTAGGGTCTTCCTTGATCCTACCTGCTAAAGACTTCTCATGTCCGCTCCTGGCTCTTCTTAGCTCTCTCTTTAGGTCCTTCCTGGCTAACTTGTAACTCTCAAGCGCCCTCACTGAGCCTTCACGCCTCATCTCTACATAAGCCTCCTTCTTCCTCTTGACAAGAGATTCAACTTCTTTAGTAAACCATGGTTCCCTCGCTCAACCACTTCCTCCCTGCCTGACAGGTCCATACTTATCAAGGACATGCAGTAGCTGTTCCTTGAACAAGCTCCACATTTCAATTGTGCCCAGCCCCTGCAGTTTCCTTCTCCATCCTAAATCTTGCCTAATCGCCTCATAATTGCCTTTCCCCCAACTATAACTCTTGCCCTGCGGTATATACCTATCCCTTTCCATCGCTAAAGTAAACGTAACCGAATTGTGGTCACTATCACCAAAGTGCTCACCTACCTCCAGATCTAACACCTGGCCTGGTTCATTACCTAGTACCAAATCCAATGTGGCCTCGCCTCTTGTTGCCCTATCTACATACTGTGTCAGGAAACCCTCCTGCACACATTGGACAAAAACTGACCCATCTGAAGTACTCGAACTATAGCGTTTCCAGTCAATTTTTGGAAAGTTAAAGTCCCCCATAACAACTACCCTGTTACTTTCGCTCCTATCCAGAATCATCTTTACAATCTTTTCCTCTACATCTCTGGAACTTTTCGGAGTCCTATAGAAAACTCCCAACAGGGTGACCTCTCCTTTCCTGTTTCTAACCTCAGCCCATACTACCTCAGTAGACGAGTCCTCATCAAACGTCCTTTCTGCCACCGTAATACTGTCCTTGACTAACAATGCCACACCTCCCCCTCTTTTACCACCTTCCCTGATCTTACTGAAACATCTAAACCCCGGAACCTGCAACAACCATTCCTGTCCCTGCTTTATCCATGTCTCCGAAATGGCCACAACATTGAAGTCCCAGGTACCAACCCATGCTGCAAGTTCACCCACCTTATTCCGGATGCTCCTGGCGTTGAAGTAGACACACTTCAAACCACCTTCCTGCCTGCCGGTACGCTCCTGCGGCCTTGAAACCTTATTCATGACCTCACTACTCTCAACCTCCTGTACACTGGAGCTACAATTCAGGTTCCCATCCCCCTGCTGAATTAGTTTAAACCCTCCCGAAGAGCATTAGCAAATCTCCCCCCCAGGATATTGGTACCCCTCTGGTTCAGGTGTAGACCATCCCATTTGTAGAGGTCCCACCTACCCCAGAATGAGCCCCAATTATCCAGGTATTTGAATCCCTCCCTCCTGCACCATCCCTGTAGCCAAATGTTCAACTGCTCTCTCTCCCTATTCCTCGCCTCGCTAGCATGTGGCTCAGGTAACAAACCAGAGATAACAACTCTGTTTGTTCTAGCTCTAAGCTTCCACCCTAGCTCCTTGAATTTCTGCCTCACTTCCCTATCCCTTTTCCTACCTATGTCGTTGGTGCCTATGTGGACCACGACTTGGGGCTGCTCCCCCTCCCCCTTAAGGATCCCGAAAACACGATCCGAGACATCACGGACCCTGGCACCTGGGAGGTAACACACCAACCGCGAGTCTCTCTCGTTCCCACAGATCTCCTATCTGTCCCCCTAACTATGGAGTCCCCAATGACTGATGCTCTCCTCCTCTCCCCACTTCCCTTCTGAGCAACAGGGACAGACTCTGTGCCAGAGACCTGTACCCCATGGCTTACCCCTGGTAAGTTGTCCCCCCGGTAAGTAGTCCTACCCAACAGTTTCCAAAACAGTATACTTGTTACTGAGGGGAACGGCCACAGGGGATCCTTGCACTGTCTGCCTGTTCCCTTTCCGTCCCCTGACTTTAACCCATCTACCTTTTTCCTGTACCTGAGGTGTGACTACCTCCCTGTAATCCCTCTCAATTACCCCCTCAGCCTCCTGAATGATCCGAAGTTCATCCAGCTCCAGCTCCAGCTCCCTAACGCAGTTTCCGAGGAGCTGGAGTTGGGTGCACTTCCTGCAGATGAAGTCAGTGGGGAGACTAGTGGTGACCTTTACCTCCCACATTCTACAGGAGGAGCATGCAACTGCCCTAACATCCATTCCCACTGTTCTGAATGCTGAAAAAAAAACTAGTAACCTTGCCAAAATCGGCGCTCAGAACCTTTTTTTTGGTTAGAGGAGAATGGGTGGGAGACACTACCTAAGTAGTGTTTCGGGTAAAGCAAATTAGGTAAATCTTCAAAATCTTTGATTACAGCAGAAACATTGTGGGCAATAAGGGTTAAATTTGCAACTTCCTAGTGGTAAACAGTTTTGAAGGGATGAGTTTTTTTTTAAATTAAAAAGATGGTTTTCAAATTAGCTGGTGCCTCAGAAGGTCTGGGGTGGAGGGAAAACAGTAGGATGGGTCTTTGCTTAATCCCATGAAGTGTGCCTTCATTGAAAAAAAAAGGGTCTGGATCGCTTGATAATTTCAAATGGAATAATTTTGGCTACTAGTTTCAAAGGCCATTCATAGAACTTATCTTGGTCACTTGTTAAGAAACTTACCATTAGGGGGTTTTGACATTTTGGATCAAAAAATTGGTTCTACTTCCTGTTGAATAACTTAGTTCCCACTTCGTGCAATCACGGAAATCACGTCTTATCACAACAGGGTGTGTAAATATCATAATCTCTCTCATTCTTAACATACTGACAGTTTTGCATTAATTGATTACTTGCAGCATTATAAAAGGTTCTTAAATACTTTTCAAAGCATGCATTCGCACAATCTTAAGTTGCTCCTTCAGTGTAAATTATTGGTGTGGAGACTCTATGAGCTATTAAATTGCTCACTGAATTTGCAATGCTTAAAGGATAATAGTAACGTATTGAAAGTTAAAACTGATTAAACATAGAACGGATTGAATTTTATAGTTAATTTAGCAAGCTGGAATAATATGGTTACAGAAACTCTCATTTTGGGTATTTGTAATGAGTAGCTTTCTCAAGGGGCATATGAAAATGGCTTCCCTTTCTATTGAGGAGAAAGATTTCATTCAAAGTATTTTTCCACTGTATACGCTTGATTAAATTTTTGACAATGCAAATTTCTCAGACTCCAGACTGGTGTTTAAAAGTTGCCACAACACAGGTTACCTCAAGTTGTTCCTTCTGCGTAAATCCTTTTGTGTTCTTTCCTGAAGAGTGCCCAACAAATGTCATGACTCGCACCAGAGGGTCATGTCTGCTGAGCATCTCAGCAATCTCTTGAACACTATCCCGAAATGAGGAGAAGATCATAACACGAGTATTTACACCACTATTCTTTCCTTCAGATATTTTTGGACCTGAAAAGCAACCAAGTGTAGATAATTAGTTTAAACAGCCAACAAAGCAGAAGAAATCAGATTTATTGCACTGGAGGCAGTCCAGCGAAGGTTCACTAGGTTGATGCCAGGAGGGGGTGAATTATGAGAGGTTGAGAACATTGTCCCTCTACTCATTGGAATATGGAAGAATGAAAGGTGATCTTATTGAAGCATGCAATATTCTTAAGGTAGACTTGGCGACATCTACGTTCGGCTTGCAAAAAAGATCCTGAACTACCTGTTGCCTGCCACTTCAATGCACCAGCCTGCTCCCTGGCCAACATCTGTGTCTCTGGCTTGCTGCAGTGTTCCAGTGAAGCCCAACGCAAGCTGGAGGAACAACACCTCATTTTCAACTTGGGGACCCTACAGCCCTCCAGACTCAATATGGAGTTCAATAATTTTAGGGCCTAAACTCTCCCATGTCCCAGCCCCCTTCCCCACACACCAGGCCTTGCTACCACATAGCCTGCCATTACACACCCACTGTTGTTAGTCACTAACAGTCCCCATTAACAACTATTCACCCTCCCAGCCTGATCGTTAGCAACTCCTTTGTCTGTCCAACTGTCTTTCTGTCTCTTTGGGCTCTATCCTATCGTTTACGCCCTACTCCAGCCCCTCCCTATTTTCTGCATATAAACTGACGTTTTCCCAGCCACCATCAGTTCTGAGGAAGGGTCACCGGACCCGAAACGTTAACTCTGTTTTCTCCTTCACAAATGCTGCCAGACCTGCTGAGCTTCTCCAGCAATTTTGTTTTTGTTCCAATATTCTTAAGGGATTTGACAGGGTAGATGTGGAAAAGTTGTTTCCCTTCGAAGGAGTCTAGAACAAGAGGACATAATCTCAGAATAAGGGGCTGTATATTTAAGACAGAGATAGAGGAATTCCTTCTCTCAAAGGGAACTGAATACAGGTAGTTCTGCAATAACGAGTGTTTCGTTAACATGAATTGGCTGTAACACAATTGATGAACAGTGGACGCTGTTTGGATAACACGAACTTTCTGCTGTACAGGTATAGCAATTTCCCAATAGTGCGATTTTCTATAGCACGAGTTCACACAAGAACGCAACTATCACGTTATAGGAGAACTACCTGTATGTAAAATTCTTTACTTCAGAGGACTGTTGAAGCTAGGTCATTAAGGATATTAAGAAAATTCAAAGTACAATTTAATATGTATTTAAGTACGTATAATTACACAGACAGATTTTTAATCAATAAGGAAATCAAGAGTTATGGGGAAAAGGCAGGAAAATGGAGTTGAGCATTATGAGATCAGCCACAATCTCTGAATGGCAGAGCTGACTGGGTGAACTAAGTAGCTTACATCTGCTCCTACATCTTACAGTCTTATTGTCTTATAGTATTGATTCAAATTGGCTACTCCTAGCACACAGAGGGAATGCTGTTTGGAAAATTGAAGGGCCAAGATCAGTTTACTTGTTCATTTAAATTAAATCAAAATTGAGGACTGCAAGCAACAGTTTCCTCACCAGTGCTGAGTGTGCGCTCCACTTCCATAGTCTCCAATTGGAGGAATCATCCTCCACATAATATTTTTTGCCAATTAATTCCTTTTGAGCCTTGAACATAAAAGTTCATTAGAATATATTTTTTCAACAAAAAAAAATGGATGTTAACTGCAAAACTATTGCCCAGTGAAAGCATGTGCAACATTTCTACAACGCTATAAAACATGTTATAACTGAATTTAATTTCTGTAATTGTGCTACCACATTATTCAAACCTTCAGCATCTTTCCACCATTAAAACTCAGATGAAGAGTCTAAAGGTAACACCCAAACAGCTGGACAGGTGCAGCCACTACTTCTCATTGAAAACTCATCAACATTTGGATTTAAGATCTCTGATCATTATTGCCCATACATTCCAACACTGCAACACACACCATCCTCCACTCCCTCCGCTAATCAAATCACAAACCAAATCAAAGCCACGCTCCACCATTGTTTAATACACAGTGAAAATTCCTGGAATTCCCAGCCTAATACCATAATTGCAGCAACATCAAAATGACAACAGTATGTCAAGGAACAGGTTGGTTTCCAACTGCATCAGTGATAAATACACAAATGCCAGAAGCACCCAAACGCTGATCCTGAATAACACTACTGCGCTCAATGTCCACCATTGTTTAGATATAGAATTTGAAAGTAACAAAGTAGAGTAGACCTTTATACAATTTAACTACTTTGCAATTACAGACAATGATTAAAATTAAGACAGTCCTAAAAAAGATAATTTCAGTAAGTGATTTAGAAGAGATTTAAAATTAAAATATTATCTTAGCAAAACTTCATTGGTAAAAATTGGATAAAAAAAGAAACAAATAAATTCTTAACTTTATTTGACAAATCAATACAACAGTCTAGATACACCTTACCTCCAGATTCGGCCCAAGTCTTGAAGTGTGCCACGACAACCTCTTCAAGCTTTTGTAGTTTGGGGTGACTGTAGATGAATTGTTTTCTGTTTTCAGACCCTGAATAAAGCATTTTATGAAAGCATTTTGCTAGTGAAATAAATGTTGATAAGACACATGTGCAGAGAGTCATAATTCGAAAAGACACAAACATTTCACAATAAAGAATGATGAAATACCAAAATTACATCACAAATGAAGAAAATCTCCAGAGTCTCTCAGAGTATTAACAAATGATGGTATTTCTATGGAAAGGAAATGCTGACACTTTACTGTTCTTCGTTAGATATTCTGAACGCACACAATAGGGGAAGAGATATATAAAATAGGATTATTTAGATATAGATATATAATATATAAACTTTTGCACATACTTTTATGTAATGGAACATACAGTCCATTAGGACCAGACTAAATCTACTTATACAATGTGTAATGTTGAAAGTCAACTTTGATGTTCCATCTGGGACTTGCAACAAACATGAAAACATATTTTTGTGAGAATTAAATGTTGACTTGTATTTCATTTTCAGCACCACATTGTTCCAGAAGTGATTCAGAGAGTTAATAAATGTACAGGTCCACTCGTCTTTGAAACAAATTTATGCAAGTAGGCCATCTCACTGAGTATACCACTTAAAATTTATGGCAAAACATGGCAATAAAACTTCACGGTAGCTATCATTATAGAGCAGCACATGGCTCTAGGCACCCTGCCAATTCTCTAACAGGTCTGTACGGTCAGTTTATATCACTTTGGTTTTGTTCTATCTGCATAGAAGTTCCTCGTCTTCCAGCAGTCAGAGCACGGTGAACATAGGTATCAAAGGATGTCTTAAGTTCATTTCATAATCAGATTTTATAAGTTGAATATTTACAATTGTGTGAAAGTTCTGTGAACTGCCAGGGAAGTTTAAACCTCTGACGGGAAACTCTCCAGCATCCTGGGACCCTCACACTCACTCACGAACATGTTAAAAAAAGTTATTTAAATGCCACAAACCGTTAGCAAAGAAAGTGGCAGCTAATGTTGTGTAAAAGGAGCAAAAGGTAGAGCAAAGTGAACAAACTATTCAAATGAAAATACAAAGCATTACAGTACCAATTTGTGAATGAAAAAGGCTGCTTCCATTTGAAAACATAGCTTTCAGCTGCTCATACAACTCCCTGAAGTCAGTATTTTTGCACAGCTCACTCCGCACTCGTGTCATTCCTGTAAGAAAGTATCAGTTTCTTTTTCTCAATTTCATCATTTCAGATGTGTGAAGTGTGTAAAACACACAACTCTTACAAAAAATGAAGCACCTCTATTTATAAAATCTGCTAAATCTTTATTCAAGAGGGCTAATGTAAAAGCACAATACCAGAGAAAAAAAAATTTAACATTTGAAAATGCTCCAACGTAAAGTCCTGTTTGTTTCAGGAAACGAGAGTTTGCAACTAAACTTTAGGAACAGAACAGAGAATCAGATCGGTTCATCAAACAGACTACTTTCTCAGAATCATGCGTATTTTGCCTCATAAATCCCATCAAATATACGCAATGTACCATATGAGAGTTCACAGTAATTGTGCCTTCCTCTCTTTTCTACATTCCTTCAAAGGATAACCTTTTTATTTAGTTTATTCAGGTGTGGACATTGACAGCTAGGGCAACATTTCTTGCACATCCCATTTGCCCCTCGAGGTACTGGTGAGCGGTCTTCTTGATCCACTGTAGTCTTTGCTATAACTACACCCATAGTAATGTTTAGAAGGGTTTTCCAGGATTTTGACTTATCAACAGTGAAAGAATGGCGATATTGTGTGCCAAGTCAGGATGATGTATGACTTGAAGGGGAAACTGCAGGTTGTGCTGTTGCCATATGTCTGCTGCACTTGTCCTTCTAGTAGGTAGTGATCTGACGTTTGGAAAGTGCTGTTGAAGAGGTCTTGGTGACATTACTGCAGTGCAACTTGCAGTTGGTAGACATTGCTACCACTGCACATTTAAGGTGAAACGAATGCATGTTCCTGGCTAAGATCAAACTTCTTGAATGCTGTTAAAGCCATATTCACCCAAGCCACTGACACTTTTGACTTGTATCCTGTAGATGGTGGACAGACATTGGGAAAACAGAAATTGAGCTACTCGCCACAGAATTCCTAATCTTTGACCTGCTTTTGTAGCTACAGTATTCGTAGGACTGGCCCAGTTCAGTTTCTGGTCAATGGTAACCCACCCAGCAGTAACGATGCCACTGAATATCAAGGAGCAATGGTTAGATTCTCTCCTTTCAAAAAAAAACGAATTCATGCTGGAAATCAGAAACAGACAGAAACTTCTGCGAAACGCAACAGGTCGGCAGCACCTGTGGACAGAAAGCAAAACTAAAATTTCCGGTCCAGTGACCCTTCTTCAAAAACGCCTTGGTGTCAAGGTCAGTCACTCTCAACTGTCCTCTGGAGTTCAGGACATATGTCCATGTTTGGACCAAAGCTATATTGAGGTCAAGAATGGTCACTCCTGTTAATACTGTCAAAGGACTCATCATTGACAGTTGGTGAGGTCAAAGTCAAGCAGATTCTGCCCTGCTCTTAGTCCCCTCACCACCTATCACACTCAGTCTTGCAGCTGTATCCTTTAGAGGTCTACCACCCAGAGTGTATTGTGTCCTTGACACCATCTGTGCTTCCTCCAAATGGTATTCAACACAAGCATGTGCTGATTCATTAATACAAGTCGGGGGATAGGGGCACAAGAGACAGAAAAAGATTGCAAGAGCAATGAGAGCTCATGAGACCAACTGAAGAACATGAGAAAGTGCGAGAGAGCATGACAACATGACAACGAATGAGCAAGAAGACATGATGGTGATGTCTGGCTCAGTCATATGTAAGGACTCATACTTTCGGATGTTGCGGACAAGTTTGTGGAACACTTCTCCCAACATTAGCACAAGCCCATACACAATACTAAGGAGGATGATTCAATGTTGACAGGAGTTTGCTATTTTCGTTTCTAGCAGTTATCCCCTTCCTAGGTAGGCCATCCACTTGTGTTCCATTGGTTAGATTTTGTAGTGGTTTGATATAAAAAGTGGCTTGCTAGGTCATTTCAGAGAAAGTGAAATGACATCAACAAAACTGCACATCTGTGGAGTCACGTGCAGGCCAGATGAGGGAAGGGGCAGATTTCTTTCCCTGTTATTAGTGAACCAGATGGATTTTTACAACAATTGACAATGGTTACATAATTATCATTAAAGCTAGCTTTTAAAGCCAGATTTTATTGAAATAAAAGCTCACCACCTGCCGTGTTGGGATTTAAACCAAAATCCCCATTTGGCTGGGGATCCGAATTACTAGTCCATTAGACAGTACATTATGCCATCTCTTCATCCTGTAGCTCTTAAACAATTTCTCAAGAATATTTAATTATTTCTGTATGTTTTTGCACTATTGTCTTAAATCAGCTGTACACATTTTGAAAACATATTTTGCTCTAAGTCTACTTAAGAGTTTTAATCAGTTTTACTGGATTCATATAACAGAAGAAGACCATGTGAATGAAATAATTAAGAGTGCAGTCAGCACCAAAGCAAGGGCACTCGCCACTAATTTTTAAGTAAGTCTCGTTGACCGTGCTGTCAACTCTAGCAAGAACTTTGCCTCTGTCACTGAGAGTAATATGGCAATTGTTTGCAGCATCCTGTACTGAAGCTGGAGCAATGACATCAGACTGCTTGGGCAGTTTGATGACAATAACATTGAAAGATTTCACACATACATACAACAAAAAAAATTGGCATATAAAATGGGAAGGTAGAAACTAAAATACTCAAATTTCAAAATAATTTTTAAAGTTTTGCTAAAAGAATCTGAATTATTAGGATTCTATAGCAAAGGTACTTTCTAAAACCAGGACTGTCATTCATCAGATTTTATTAATTCCAACTGTTTGAAAATCAATTACAACTGGTTGTATGAAATGCAAAGTTTTAATGGCATTTCTAACAGTGATGTAGAAATGGGAATGAAGTTCTTCCTGATTTCAATGGCTTGGACAGAAAAACAGCACAACCAGCAGAGTGTTAAACTGAAATTTCAAGATTTCCACATTAAATCAGTACATGCCAACATCCTAAAACAAAAACAGAAATTGCTGAAAAAACTTAGCAGGTCTGGCAGCATCTGTGGTAAGAAAACAATTTATGTTTCGAATCCATTGACCCTTCTAAGGAAGTTAGGCAGACAAAAGGTATGGTTGATAGTAAATCAGGGAAGGAGAAAAACTAATAGGGACAATGTGTGGGTGAAAATGGATTGGCTCTGCTGAAAGCAGACCGTATCATGACAGGACCTGGGATGTGTGTGAGGGTAAAGGACATGGAGGGTGATGTTCAGGCTCTAAAATTGAGTTTGAATTCTGATGGCTACACGCTCCTTAAGTGGAAAACAAGACGCTGTTGTTCCAGCTTGCACTGAGCCACAGTGGTGTACTGCAACGGGACCTAGACAGAAATGGTGGCAGGGAACACAGTGGTGTGTTGAAGTGGCAGGCAACTGTAAGTAAAGGAGTCAGCCAGTCTACGTTTCATCTCCCCAAATACACACTAGATGAAGCGAAGCGCGGTAAATCACCACTGTCATCAGTGAGGTGCACAGACTCTTGTATATTAAGGAGGGGGGAAGTAAATGGGCATGTGTTACCATTTCCGCAATTAGAATGAGAGAGATATACAGCACAGAAACAGACCCTTCAGTCCAACTCGTCCATGCCAACCAGATATCCGCTATAAATCTAGTCCCATTTGCCAGCATTTGGCCCATATCCCTCTAAACCCTTCCTATTCATCTACCCATCCAGATGCCTTTTAAATGATGTAATTGTACCAACCTCCACCACTTCATCTGGAAACTCATTCCACATACGCAACACCCTCTGCGTGAAAAAGTTGCCCCATAGGTCCCTTTTATATCTTTCCCCCTCACCTTAAACCGATGCCCTCTAGTTTTGGACTCCCACACGCCAGGGAAAAGACCTTGGCTATTCACCCCATCCATGCCCCTCATGAATTTATAAACCTCGATAAGGTCACCTCTCAACCTCCGACACTCCAGGGAAAATAGCCCCAGCCCATTCTGACTCTCCCAAAAGCTCAAACCCTCCATCCCTGGCAACATCCTCGTAAATCTTTTCTGAACCTTTTCAAGTTTTACAACATCCCTCCTGTAGCAGGGAGACCAGAATTGAATGTACTACTTCAAAAGTGGCTGAACCAATGTCATATACAGCCACAACATGACCTCCCAACACGTATACTCAATGCACTGACCAATAAAGCCAAATGCCTTCTTCACTATCCTATCTACCTGCGACTCCACTTTCAAGGATCTATGAACCTACACTCCAAGGTCTCTTTGTTTAGCAACACTCCCCAGGGCCTTACCATTAAGTGAATAAGTCCTGCCCTGGTTTGCCTTTCCAAAATGCAGCACCTCACATTTGTCTAAATTAAAATCCATCTGCCACTCCCTGGCCCACTGACCTATCTGATCAAGGTGCCATTGTATTCTGAGGTAACCTTCTTCACTGTCCACTATACCTCCAATTTTAGTATCATCTGCCAACTTACTAACCATACTTCTTATGTTCAAATCCAAATCATTTATATAAAAATGACAAAAAAGTAATGGGCCCAGCACCAATCCTTGTGGCACACCACTGGTCACAGCCCTCCAGTCTGAAAAACAACCCTCCACCACCACCTTCCGTCTTCTACCTTTCAGCCAGTTCTCCCTATAAGGAGCGATGATGTGGGGAGATGTTAGGATGGAGGAATGGATCACAGGGTTGCAGAGGAAACAACCCCTGTGGAATGCTGACAAGGGAGGGGAGGGGAATGCTTCTGGCGGTGGCATCCCACTGGAGGTCACCAGAATACCGGCCTATGATCCTTTAGATGCGGATGCTAGTAGAGAGAGAAGTCAGGACCAGGGATACCCCTATAGGTATGGTGGGAGGGAAGAGAAGGGTGAGCGTAGAAGTGTGGGAAATGGGTTGGACACAGCTAAGGGTCCTGTCAACCACAGTGGCAGGGAATCTTTGGTTAAGGAAGAAGGTGGTCATTTCTGAGACTCCCCTGCAGAAGGTAGCATCAAACAGATGCAATAGACAGAGAAACTTCCCTCAACAAGTCTATACTGACTGTTTATTGCATATTAAATGCCATGAGCATCAATTAAGTAAACTATTGTAAATTACTCTGCTCCTTTGGGTCATTACCTTTGGATCCATCCATAATGCCTTCCAAATAGCTGTATAATGATCGCATTCCCATTTGTAACAGAAGTTCATATCCGTGATAAAGACTAATGCAAACAGCATAATCTCCTTCCACCATACCTCGTTGAGCTCCCTGAAACATTCATGAAAATTAGGTCAGTGGAATGACAAGCACTTGATAGCACTTATTACTAACACATGCCTATCACTGTGGAAATAGGCAATAGGCTTAGACAGTGTATGTGATTTCAACTCGTGGGCTGAATTTTGTAGAGCCTGCTGGGATGACCAAGAATGAAGGCACAAGAGGAGTTTCTCAGTGGGCTGTGTATTAGATTCCTGACATCTAAGCAATTAAATCAGCAGCAGATATGTAACAAAACTTACACATTAGCAGCAGGAGACTTGCTCCTTTGCTTAATTGCCCACTTGTATATTATATAAATGCAATTTGATTTGCCACCTCAATTTATTGAAACTCATGCACCTATTGTTTATTGCATATTAAATGCCATGAGCATTAACTTGTGTAATCCACCCAATGAAAGCTGATATAAAAACAAAGTGCCGGAGAAACTCTGCATATCTAGCAGCATCTATGAAAAGTTAACACTTCAAGTCCAATATGATTCATCTTTAGAATGGAAGCAGGCTTAAAAAGATGTTTTTTATGCTGTGGAAAATGGGGGCAAATGCAGATGTTAAAAGTGCCTCATTGCTGAAGGCAAAGAGAGGGCTAATGATAATAGAGAAGGAAAGGATACAGATGTTAATAGGAGGTGTTCTGAGTAGAAAACAGGTTAGCTCTGCCAGAAGTAAGCCTATGCATAAAATACAGCTTGGGGGTGTCAGACAATCAAAACTGAGGTCAACGTTCATGGTCTGAAGATGTGGATCTCAATATCCAGAACGGAAGGCTGTAAAGTGCCGAAGCAGAAAACACAGATTGCTTTGGGCTTTCCTGAAACACTACAGCAGGTCTAGGACAGAAGAAAAGTTAGCTTGACAGTACAATGGTGTTTGAAATGACAAACAGCTGGAAGGTCGGGGTTATTTTTGCTGACAGAGGTGTTCTGCAAAGCGCTCACCTCAGCTCTATTTGATTTCACCAATGTCAAAGAAATCCTATTTTGGCAGCAAATACAGTTTACCAGATGGAAAGTAGGCCAATCAAATCCATGCTTTACCTGGCAAGTACATTTGAGACCTCGGACAATGAGGAAGGAGATAGCAAAGGGCAAATGTAACATGTTTTGTGATTACGTGCAAAGATTTATGTGGGGGTCCACAGAACAGTGGCGTAAGGAGTGAAGGAAGGAACCTGGGTATAGTATAGTTTATGGTAACTGCAGAATGCTGCCAGAGGAGGGAATGGAAGTGTGTGTTTGGTGGTGATCCTGCTGGCATTGGCAGAGGATGATCCTTTGAATGCAGAAGTTGCTGGAGTAGAAAGTGAGTGGGGGAATATTATCATTGTTCTGGAAGGGAGGAGTGCAGAAGTGCAAGAAATGTGTCAAACAGTTGACATCTCTATTAACAAAACAAATACTGGTGGTGGGGTGGGGTGGGGTTTCCTCAGTTAAGGGAAAGGAAGACAGAAGCGGACGACTGTCTGTGTGAAGTTTGCACATTCTCCCCGTGTCGGCATGGGTTTCCTCCCACAATCCAAAAGATGTGCAGGCTAGGTGGATTGGCCATGCTACATTGCCTAGTGTCCAGGGATGTGTAGATCGGGGGGATGGGTCTGGGTCTGGGTGGACTTGTTGGGCCGAAGGGCCTGTTTCCACACTATAGGGATTCTGTGATTAAGAAGCACTCCTGTGGAAGGGAGCATTATTATAACAGATGTGATAGAGATGGAAAACCAGAAGAACGGGATAGAATTTTAAAGGAAGCAGGGTGTGAGGAATTGCAGTCAATGCAACTGTGGCAGTGGGTCTGTAAACGGATATTAATGGATAGCCAATAGAATCAAAAGTCAAAGCAGTGTCAGAGATGGATCGGGTGAAGGAGGAGAATTCAGAAAGTACCACTGATGCTGTTATTGATGTACCACAGAAAGAGTTTTGGGAGAAGAGCCAAGTGTAGATTGCTCCACATACCCCACAAAGAGACAAGTATAACTGGGTCCCATGCAGGTAGCCATAGTCAAACCTTTCCCTTGGAGAAAGTGAGACATATTAAAGAAGAAATTGTTCAAAGTAACCAGGCTGAAGGAGGGGAGTGGCAGATGGAGACTCCCATCAGGCCTCCTTTCAAAGGCAAAGCAGAGAGCACTCGGACCCTTCAGATGGGAATAGCAGTGCAGATAGACTGTGCAACTGGGGCCAGAAATCTAGAAACTGTGAAAGTGATGCAAAACATTAGAAAAAATGACAAATGCAATGGGAAGAGACTAGATATGGAGAGATAAAAATAAAAGTCAAGATAAGAAAAAGCAATTTCAGTGGGACTGGCCAGGTGTAAACAATGCATCTGCCAGTGCAGTGTTGTTTGCAGGCTTTGGGAAGAATGTAGAAGAGGGATATGTGGGGCTGGAGAAAATGAAGCAAAAAGTTGTGGGAGGAAGATCTCTAGAAGATGAAGCACTGGGCCCAAAATTTAAAGGGATTACATAAACTAAAATGCAGATAGGCTGTCCAACAAAAAGCAATATCACAGATCAGTCCCTAAGGAGCGCACACTTAGCAGGATGCCCTTCTTCATCCTTAAGCTGTGTAGGAGATGTGCCAGTTAAACCTGCTGAAGCCACCAACTGATCAGAGTGACAGGAGAAGAATCTGCTCCTTAGGGTTCAGAAAAATGATATATTATTTTTGACCCGGAGATTCAAATTGCAGAGCTTCCTTAAAAATCCTGCAAGACAATTTCCAAATGCAACACGGAACTGGTTGCCCTTAAATATGGAGCATCTCCAGCACAGCTCCTTCGCAATACAGGTTTCTTGATATCAGAGTTGCCATTACAACATGATCTGACGGTGAGTCCATGTAACCCAAATTTATGCGTTTGCCACTTTGTCCACATTCAACTGACTGTCATGGACCTAAGCCAGAGCCCCAATGACTTGTATGCATGCCTGCCAGCAAGTGCCACAATAGTCAACTAAACCCCGTTCTTTCCATGTACACTTAAGAATGGAAAAAAAAATTCTCCATCTTAACCACTTTTACAAATTGTCAGAAAATAATAAAGCCCAGAACTAAACATAACTACTTTTAAAATACTACCAGTCACTAACTGACTTTTCACTCAAATGATGCTAGTAACACTGGAGAAGGATGAATTTCATGCTCAAGAACATCTCATTGTAAAGAAGGGTACTTAACAGATTAATAAATAAGAAACACAGAAATTGCTTGAAAAGTTATCAGGTCTGGTGGCATCTGTGGAGAGAAAGCAGGGTTAATGTTTTCTTCCTCAGAACTCATTTTTAGAATTGATAAAACAACATTTTCTGAAGAAGGGTCATTGGACCTGATACATTAACTCTGCTTTCTCTCCACAAAATGCTGCTAGACCTGAACAAAGATTTTCCAGCAATTTCTGTTTTTGTACCAGAAAATTTAGGCCTTGCTCATGCAAGAGTAAATGACATTTCTTTTTAAATACAGCATGATAATTCTTACTATCAAGCAAACTCACTGGCATTGAAAGTTAACTTCTTTTTAAACTTATGCTTGGGATGTTGCTACTAGTATCGTTGATTGTTAATTGCCCTCGAGAAGGTGATCATGAGCCAACTCTTTGAAATACTGCAGTCCAAGCAGTGTAGGTAAACCTAGTGTTGTATCATTATAAAATGGCGACGAAAGGATTAGTTATACCTGCTACATAATCTATTAAACATGTTATGACGATAAAAAGAGGCTATTTACCATAATGTTTGTTGGAGGATTTTTTCTAAACTGTTCCCGTGACAGAACAATTTGGTATTTGGTTAAAGTTGCTATATCTTTATGAATTAGGGCTCCAGCCTTAAGTAGGCGTTGTGTAAATGATTCCAAGACCTATAATTAAAGCACAGAACATTGTCATTTTAATTAAAAAGTATTTTAAAATTTGCAGGTTTAACATTGAACAAAGTATTATCCATTGCCAGCAGATAATATTAATAGCTCAAAACCACTTGGTTCTCATTCCAATCAAATAGCAACATCCATTCCGCCACCATCAACATACTGCAGAAAACATAATGCTGAGTTGTTTCTTGAAGTGCAACAACCATTGGAAAAATTGAAACCTACCTTCTCAATTGACTCAGCAACAAACTTGACCTTATCCTACAATATATAAAATTACCAACTTCCATACTCTTCACTGGGGCCTGTTAAAACAGCTGCTATTAAACATCTCAATGAAAGTTAGCTACAGGCAAATACATGTGAAACTGTGTCCACTTTTTCATTTGCTGTTACATTCACAGCTTTTGTATTTTGATGCAGTTCAAGTGGTTGATTTAGCAAATTTGAATCC
Organism: Rhincodon typus; assembly: GCF_021869965.1. Taxonomy (NCBI): domain Eukaryota; kingdom Metazoa; phylum Chordata; class Chondrichthyes; order Orectolobiformes; family Rhincodontidae; genus Rhincodon; species Rhincodon typus. The sequence continues at coordinate 29,625,477 of NC_063339.1, read as the reverse complement.
GCCTTCTTCTAGCACTGCTGTACTACTTTCAATTTATCCAGGAAACTCAGTTCATAGCCACCTGGTCTTTGTTATTGTTCAAATTGGAATTAATTAATTATCTCAAGTCACTTAAAATAGAGAGTTGTAGAATCAAACAGCATGGAAACAAGTCCTTCAGCCAAACTCATCCATGCCGAACAGGTTTTTTAAACTACTTAGTTCCAGTTGCCCGTGTTTGGCCCAAATCCCTCTAAATCTTTCCTATCCGTGAACCTGGCAAAGTGTCTTTTAAAATGCTGTAAATTGTACCCACCTCTATCACTTCTTCTGGCAGCTCATTCCATATACACACCACCCTCTGTGTGAAAAAGTTGACCCTTAAGTCCCTTTTAAATCTTTCCCCTCTCACCTTAAACCTAGGCTGTCTAGTTGTGGATTTCTTTACCTTGGCTATTCCCCTTATCTATGTCCCTCATGACTTTATAAACCTCTGTACGATCATCCCTCAGCCTCTTACGTTCCTCCTCTGAAGCTCCTTTGAGAAAAGTCGCTGCTTATCCAGCCTCTCCTTATAACTCAAACCTTCCAGTCTTGGTAACATCCTTGTACATCTTTTTTACACCCTCTTAATAACATCCTTCCTATAACAGGGCAACCAGAAGTGTACGCAGTACTCCAAATGTGGCCTTAGCAATATCTTGTACAGTGTAAATTGTAACCCCAACCAGAAAATCAGCTCTCACTGTTTAAAGAACGTTTGAGGCAATACATTTATCAAAAGGAGTTTGGGGAACAAAGTTAGAACAGTAATAACATAAGGCACTTAAAAATTATAACTAGAAGGCTCACATCATCTCAAAATATACTGAATAAAAAGTATTGTTACCCAGGCTTCTGTTTTTTTTTCCTGTATGGAGCATACACCAGAAAAATTGCCATTCATTTATAGCTTCAATCTGGTATAAAAACAACATTGCTACCTTCATAAATTGTTGGGAAAACTTCAAAACGAAAAGGTCTGGTTGAAAGAATTAGGCTGTGCTAAATTAAGTAACAATAAACATTTGCGAGGACCACAAAATATAACTGAAAACTATTTAAAATTACACGGCTAGAGAAAGAGGGCAGAGAGAGAGGCATCTCTCAAATGATACTAATCATACAGATAGACAAGAGTTCTCAAATGGGTGTGGACACAAATTCGAAAGAAGCAGAC
>NC_063339.1:29557225-29623779 GCF_021869965.1 Rhincodon typus | reverse complement strand
GTTTCGGGCCTAGATGAAGGGTCTAGGCCCGAAACGTCAGCCTCTCTGCTCCTATGATGCTGCTTGGCCTGCTGTGTTCATCCAGCCCTGCACCTTGTTGTCAATGATATGTAAGGTCTTTGTTGTGCAGAATCAAACTGTCAGTTATGTTTTCTGCATTACAACAGTAATTACATATTTTAAATGTACTAATCGGCTGTAAAGTGCTCAACCACATCCCAAGGTCCTGATAGGCACTATCCAAAAGCAGGTCTATTTCTTTGTTTTTATTCATTTTTAATAATTTTGTGCTGCTGGAACATACTGTAGATGACTGAAACAGTGTGTCATTTATCCAAGTAATTGGAAGACAGTGTGAATAAAGATCATTTCATTTATTGAACACAAATTAAACATTATTGGTGGCTGAAACAAGTTGAATCATTAAATTACAGCTTAATTCAGTCAAAAATAGTACTGTACCTTCCTCCTGAGCATCAACCACTGTACCAAAGCATAAAAATTCACAATAAAGTCAAATTATTTTGTTGTGGCTCCAGTGGGGAAAGCTAAAGAAATACACATTTTTGCAATCTGTTTTACAAGGTAAAATTAATAGATTTTTATGCCTCAAGATTTAAACATTTATTTTGAGTGCAAGTAGTCTAATTTTTGGTGATCAGTATTACAGAAAAGAGGAAAAGGGAAAGAATAATACACTGCACCTTTGCAGTTTTTTATCATTTTCCCGGACTTTTTGGATTACTACAGTCTTAAAATTAATTTTAGAAATTACAGCACTATTATTCATCACTTTGCAGCATGGCATATTAGAATTATATGAGAGTCCCTTGGCATTCAGGAAGAGAGCAGTGAATTGTTGTTTTGAGCGCAGACATTTAGCCATAATAGAGTTCGATGATTTACATTGATCTGTTCTAGTTCTTTTAACACCAGCACAGATAGTTCTCCTATAACATGATAGTTGCTTTCTTATGTAACCTTGCACAATAGAAGATTGTGTTATAGGGAAATTGCTATAGAAACCTGTAGAGCAGAAAGCTGATGTTATCCGAACAGGGTCCACTATTCAACCAATTTGCGTTAACAAAACACACGTTAGAGCAGAACTACCTGTAAATCTACGGAACCTTTCCAGCATTTTCTGGTCACATTTCATCCCTCCTTTATCTGCTTGTTTATTTATTATTCCCTTCCCATTTCTCCAATATTCTTGCATTTTTCTTGTTTGATCCTTTCTATATTGAGTAAGAAATTTAGAAGAGTTTTCTTTGTGCGTGTTGGCCTTATGCTGTGTCATATCCCAATGGAGACAGAAATGTCATCTCTGGCTTCTGATGCAGCAACTTGCACTTATTATCATACAATAAATTACGTCTTGTTGTCAGATAAGTGTCGCTTCTCATTAAGACTCAATAGTGGTTTATCCTCTTCTACTGCTAATCAGATAAGCCCTTTGACTCAGCACAAAAAAGAGAATTAGTGACAATTCTTTGCCCTATTCTCACGCTATCAACGGTTGGTATCATAACATGTGACAAAGGAAGAGTGATGTTGATATCTAGATGGTACACAATTCAACTGGTTCAACAAACTAACTGACCCTTGGGTCCTGAGAGCTTTATTTTTGCAGCATTTTCTGCTTCTCTATTAAACAGTTTGCCTGTTAAATGTGTGATTGGACCACCAATTGTTCACTCTTATTTTTCTTTCTTTATTCTTGCATGGGATGTGTACATGACTGGAAAGGATTGCATTTATTCCCATCAACAAGTGACCTTGAACTGAATGGTTTGCTATGGCATTTAAGATCAACTACATTTGCTGTGGATCTGGATTGACACATAGGGTAGTCTGAGTAAGGAAAAGGCATTAGTGAACCAAATGGGTTTTTACAGAAATAAATGATAGTTTCATGGTTACCATTACCAGGCTAGCTTCACATTCCAATTGTATGCATTGAATTTAAATTTCACTAGCTGCTGTGGTTGGAGTTAAACCCAAGTGGCCAAAGCATTATCTTGGGATTTTAAGCTACTAGTCCAGTGACATTATCATTAAACCACCAAACCCCCACCACAGTAATATGTTTGCCTAACTTTCAGTTTTCTGTGATGAAGATAAATACTGATCGATCTGCTATGTATTGCCACTTATTGCTGTAAAAAAATCAAAATAATTATGATATTGATGCATAATAATATTGGGTTGATTACATATGTCTATCATTTCAAGCTTTAGAATTGAGGTGTGTCCTGATTTCTTTGATGTGCGTATTAATTTTCTGAGCAAAAAGTTACTTGGATGGGTCTTTTATTCTTCCAAGAAAGAGTATGTTGTTTGTGTTTTCCTCATAGATAATCAAAATGAACGGTCGATTAAATTCCAATATAAGTGGCAATGACAATGGAATAATACCTACTCCAGTAGCTCCAGCTGCCTCAGTGGATTTCTCATCAATATCCAGCACTGCCTTATGAGAAACCTTAAGAACCAAAAATAAATAAAGCTGAAGGTCACATTTTCCAATTGCATTGTAAACAATTATCATTGAAAGAAGTTTTAAAAGATTATTGGTATTCAGCTTCTTACAACCATTAAGCTTAAAAATATAGCGGACCTTTCAGCCCATTTGCAATCTCAAATCTTCACATCATAACTCATGGGAATAAAGCAGGCCATTCAGCCCATCAAGTCTGCTGCATTATTCAACAAGATCATGGCTTACCTGGTAAACCTCAAATCCCCTTTCCTGCCTTTTCCTTATAACCTCTGATTCCATTATTGATTAAAATGATATCTCAGTCTTCAATATACTTAATGATGCAGCCTCCACAGATCTATGTGGTAAAGAATTCCTCAGATTCACTACTCTCTAGGAGAAAAAACTCCTCCAAATTTCTGCCTTAAATGGCCTACCCCTTATTCTGAGATTATGTCCTCCAGTCTTAGACTCTCCAAATGGGAAAACAACCTTTCTGCATCTGCACTGTCAAGTCCACTATGAATCTCTTATGTTTAGGGAGGTGTTGCTGAAACTGTGTTTGGCATTAGTCAGACCACACCTGGAATACTGCGAACAGCTTTGGTCCCCTTATTTAAGGAATGGTAGACAGGGATTGGAGACAGTCCAGCAAAGGTTCACTATGTCCAAATACGGAGGGATTTTCTTATGAGGTTTGGTTGAGTAGTTTGGATTTGCAGTCGGTCAGGTTTAGAAGAATGAAAGGAAATCTTATTGAAATATAATGCAGTGTGCTCACTGCTCCTCTTATGGTCATGAGAAATTCCCGGCTAGAACACTCAAGACAGAATAGAAGAGGATGTTGTTAAGAATGGAGGGTTTTAACTTTGAGGAAAGTTTGAACTTTCTTTGCAATGCTGGAGGTTGAGGCAATATTTGATTAAGATTTATAAAACTATAAGGGGCCTAGATGGAGTTGATAAAGGATCAAATTCCTTTAGCAGAGACATCAATAAGGAGAGACAAAAATGTAATTGGCAGAAGGATTACAGGAGAATTGAGGAGAATTTTCTTCACTCAGGATGCTTGGGAGAAGGAACTTACAGCTTTGATATGATGGATGATGAAATCCTTAGCACGTTTCGAAGATTTCAAAGTTTGGAAAAGCAGTTGCAATGTCAATACAAAGGCAGTAATATGAACTAAGAGCTGGAAAATTGAATTAGGCTTAAAGCTTTTGCCAGCCAACACAGACATTGTAGTTTGAACAGCCTCAATGTGTGTTGTAAATTTTATGTTTCTCTTGATTTCTTACCACTCGTGGCATTTAATTGATGGAAAGCTTCCAACTTCAGTGGGAGTACACTCTTCCTTAACTGACAACCACTACTGTTGTGGATTTCAGAGGAACACTTATCAAATCATCTAATTGAACCAACAGCCAGAAAATTGTCCAGACTACAAGTGTTTGTACACATGAACCATGAGCAGGAGTTAGATATTCAGCTCCTGAAGCCTGCTTGACTATTTTTTCAAAAATCATAGCTAATTTGTTACATGCTTCAATAAGGCCAGCTCACACTCTCTAAAATTCAACAGATACAAGCCCAAACAGTGTAATCTTTCCTCAGAATAACTTCTGCATTCTAGGTGTCAGTTAAGTGAACCTTCTCTGAAATGCCTCCAACACAATTATATTCTCTCAAAACACAAATGTGAAACCAAAACACGACACAGTATTCCAGAAGTGGTTTCCATAATGCCTTTTAAAACTGGTCGAAGAGCCTCCATATATTTATATTCCCTGGCAATAAACAACATTCCATTTGTTTTCCAATCACTTGCTGTACTTGCACGCTGACATCATATGACCTCTGTACCAGAGCAGGAATTCCTCAGAATTTCAAAGTTCTGCATTTCTCTTCATTCATAAGATACATTAGTTGGATATTTATCCTACAAAAGCTTACATTTTCCCACATTCCATCCATTGCTAAAACATTGTCCACTCACTTAACCTACCTACATCCCTTTGTAGGCTTACGTCCTCTTCACAACTTACTCTACTTCTTTTAATGTCAGTTTTAAATTTAGCAGCCATGTATTCTGCCCCTACATTCAAATCATTGTAAATAGTTGAAGCTCCATCACTAATTCCTATGGTGTCCCACTAATTACAGCTTGTCAACCTGACAATTACACACCCATCTCTACTCCTTTTATTTAGTTCAGTAACCATTCCTCTATCCATATTATAGTATTACTGGCTGCAACATGACATCTTATTTTGTACAGTAACCTTTGATATGGCACCTTATCAAATGCCTTTTGGGAATCCAAGTAAAAGCACATCTACAGAAAAACTAAACAAGGTACAAAAGACCTGTCAATTCTTGGAATCTGCTCTGCTATTCAATAAGATCACGGCTGATCTGATTTGAGCCTCAACTCTACATTCATGCAAACTTCTGATAATTTTTCATTCCCTTGGTAATAAAGAATAAATCTACCACTATATATCACTACCTTAAAAATATTTAAAGATTTTGCAGCTGCTGGGTTTTGAGGACAGGAATTCCAAAACTAACTTTGGGAAAATGTTTTTCTTTACTTGTGTTAAATGGCAATCCCTTAGGTTTACCCCTGGAGTGGGGTTCTCCAACAAGAGGAAACACCCTTTCCACATCCAATCAGTCGAGTACCCTCAGCATCTTACATGTTTCATTTAAGTCACCTGTGATTCTTCTAAACCAAGAGGATACAGTTCTGGCCTGTGTAGCCTTTCCTCACAAGGCAGTCTGCTCATCTCGGTGTTCATCTAGTAAACATTCACTGAACTGCTTCCAAAGCATTAACATCCTTCCATAAGTACAGTGATTAGTTCTGTATACAGTACTCCATATGCAGTCTCATTAAGGCTCTGAACAGCCACAAAACGCAACAGCCACTCATTGGAGGAGTCCCAATACATCCATCAGCCCAGACTCAGCCCACTTGCAGGTAGTAACTCCACCAGCCCAGCCTCAGCTGGGCCATTTACAGACATGCCCAACCCAGGAGCTGAGAGTCCAACAGAATCAGGACAAGGAGAGAATATATCCACCCACGATAGTTAGAACTCACCAACCAGTGAACACTCCTTTAAAAAGCCACACCCCAGGAATCGGCTTCCCTTTACACACATTACTTATTAATTCCTCAGAGAACTAATTAATCAAATCCAATTCCTTTTTCCCAAATCCATGTTAACTCTGCATGATCCATTAAGACTTTTTAAATACCCTACTATAACTGCCCAAACAATAAAATCTAGCTTTTTCACCTGTGATAGCAATTACGCTAACTCGCCTGTGATTTCCTGTTGGCTGTGTCCATCCTTTCTTGTATAGATTATTTCCGAGTCTGATGGAACCTTTCTAGAATGTAGGGAACTTGGGAAAATTACACTTACTATCTTAGTAGACCCTTGAATGTAGGCCATCAGGTCTCCAGATTTTATCAACATTCAGTTCCAATACTTTTTTCAATACTCTTTCTTGATGTGTGTAACTCTTTAGGTTCCTTTTCTCTTTTCACCTTTTAATGTATATGAATTCATAGGATACTATTTGTTTCTACTTTGTGAAAACACACAATATCTGTTAACTGCTTCCACCATTTTCTCATTTCTCATTATTAATTCCCCAGACACACTCTCTAGAGGAACAATGTTCACTTTAGTTACTCTTCCCCTTTTCAATTTCTTGTTGAAACACTTGCTATCTGTTTCTATGTTTTAAATAGCTTTCTGTTATACTCTAATTTCTTCCTTTTGTTTAGCCATTCTTTGTTGCTTTCTAAAAAATTCTGTCTGATTATTTGACCTACCTCAAACTGTAGTCTGAATATGGCAAACTGGTGATGCATTTAAATCTCATACCCTTCCCACCTTCACAAGAATTAAGTTCTTGGTGGGAAAGTTCATAGTTGGCCATCCTGCCACACTACCAATTGAGGCCCTTTAATTGCCAATTAATAACCACCTAAGGGCCTCAGCCAAGTTCTTCTGGGACTAACCAACAGATAGTAGGCCAGTTGCCCAATGGCAATCTCAGCTACTGCCTTCCTGCAGAAAGCTTTTCACTGTAAACAGTACCTTAATCAAAGACAAGCCGTACCTGTTCAGGAGTCTGAACAATGGGTAAAAACTTCACTGAGCCAAACCCCTGCCTTTCCTTCAAGCTCCCTTGCCCAATGATTCCAAGCTTGACAACTACTCCCCACATCATTCGCTTTTCTCCTCAGTGCTCATGATTTTGAGATTTTGGGGAGTGGACTTGTTGCAGCAGCCATAGCCTCTGAAGCGGTGATATTGAGTGCAAGAGCTCTCTGTTTGACTGGCAGTTGTCACTAGATGAGGCTTCCATGCCGAAACCTGTTTCCAGGTGATGGCCCTTGGTAGCCTTTCGACTGCCTGATAACTTTTAATTTATTTGGCCTCCTCTGGAAGATCCAGCATGGGTCTCAGCAGCTCTCCAGTGAGCTGAAAAGACCCCCAATGCCTGAAGAGGATTCACCCAGACACTTTGTTTCTCACTTGAATACATTTTTGTTAAAAGTTATGAAGTATCTCTTTAAGTGTTTGCCACTGCATCTTTACTGACTTAATTTTAGACTAGGGTCCTGAACTTAAAGGAAGCCAATTTTGATGGTATGAGGCATGCGTTGGCTAGGATAAACTAGCCAAGGATACTTAAGGTGTTGGTGGTCGATAGGCAATGGCAGACATTTAAAGTACATATGGGTGAACTTCAACAGTTGTACATCCCTGTCTGGCATAAGAGTAAAACGGGGAAGGTGGCTTAACCATGGCTAACTAGGGAAATCAGGGATAGTGTTAAAGCCAAAGAGGAAGCATATAAATTGACCAGAAAATGAAGCAAAACTGAGGACTGAGAAAAATTTAGAATTCAGTAGGGGAGGACAAAGGGTTTAATTCAGAAGGGGAAAGTAGAAAATGACAGTAAGCTTGCAGAAAACATAAAAACTGACTACAAAATCTTCTATAGATATGTGAAGACAAAAAGACTGGAGAAGACAAATGGAGGTCTTTTACAGTTAGAATCAGGTGAATTCATAACGGACAACAAGGAGGGGGCAGAGCAGTTGAACAAATACTTTGGATCTGTCTTCACTAAAGGAGGACACAAATAGCCTTTCGGAAATGCTAGGAGACAGAGCGTCAAGCATGAAGGAGGAACTGAAAGAAATCTTTATTAGTCAGGAGATGGATTTGGAAAATTGATGAAATTAAAACCTGATAACTTCCCAGAGCCTAATGCTCTGCACCCCAAAGCACTTAAGGAAGTGGCCATAGAAATAATGGATGCATTGGTAATCATTTCCAGCATTCTATAGACTCTGGAAGAGTTCCAATGGACTGGAGGGTGGCTAATGTAATGCCACTTTTTAAAAAGGGAGAGGGAAAATGGGGAATTATAGGCCAGTTAGCCTGACATCACTGGTGGGGAAAATGCTGGAGTCAATTATTAAGCATGTAATAATTGAGTATTTGGAAAGTGGTGACAAGTCAGCATGGATTCACTAAAGGGAAATCATGCTTGACAAATCTTCTGGAATTTTTTTGAGGACGTGACCAGTAGGATGGATGAGAGTGAATCAGTGGGTGTTGTATATCTGGACCTTGAAAAGGCTTTAGACAACATAGCACACAGGAGATTAGCATGCAAAATTAAAGCTCATGGTATCAAACGTAATGTGTAGGTGTGGATAGAGAACTGTTTGGCAGACAGGAAGCAGAAAGTTGGAATAAATGAGTTCTTTTCAGAGTGGCAGGCAGTGATAAGTGTGGTGCAACAGGGTTCAGTACTGCAATCTCAGCTGTTCACAATATACATTAACCATTTGGATGAAGGAATTGAATGCCATATCTCCAAATTTGCAGATGACATTAGCTGGGTGGCAGAATGTGCTGTGAGGAGGATGCTAAGAGGCTGCAGTGTGACTAAGGCAGGCTGGCTGCGTGGGCAAATACTTGGCAAATGCAATGTAATGTGGATAAATGTGAGGTCATGCACTTTGGTGGCAAAAACGGGAAGGCAGATTGTTATGTGAATGGTGGCAGTTTAGGAAAAGATGAGGTGCAACAAGACTGGTTGATGGTTCGTGGTTGAACAGTCGCTTAAGGTTGGCATGCAGGTGCAGCAGGCAGTGAAGAAAGCTAATGGCATGCTCTCTTTCATAGCAAGAGGATTTGAGTACGGGAATAGGAATGTCTTGGTGAGGCTACACCTTGAGTACTGTGTGCAATTTTAGTCTCATAGTCTGAAGAAGGACATTCTTGCTATTGAGGGAGTCCGACAAAGGTTCACCAGACTGATTCTCGCGGTGTCAGACTGACATATGAGAAAGACTGGATCAACTGGGCTTGTGTTTGCTAGAATTTAGAAGAATGAGGGGGGAGTCTCATAGAAACATATAAAATCCTGATGGGAGTGGACAGGCGAGATGTGGAAAGAATGTTTCCAATGTTGGGAAAGTCCAGGACAAGTGTTCACATTCTAAAAATAAGGGGTAAGCCATTCAGGACCGAGATGAGGAAGAATTTCTTCACTCAAAGAGTTGTGAACCAGTGGAATTCTACCACAGAAAGCTGTTGGGGCCAGTTTACTACACATATTCAAGAGGGAGCTTGACATGGACCTTGTGGCTGAAAGGATCAAGGGGTATGGAGAGAAAGCAGGAATACTGAAATTGTACAATCAGCCATGATCAGATTTTGGTAGGAGTAATAGTAAAAAGGATTATTACTTGAATGGTAAAAATTTGCACCATGCTACTATGCAGAGGGACCTGGGTGTCCTTGTGCATGAATGACAGAAGGTAGGTCTGCAGGTACAACAAGTAATTAGGAAGGCAAATGGAATTTAGTCCTTCATTGCTAAAGGGATTGAAATAAAAAGCAGAGAGGTTATGTTGCAGCTGTACAAGGTGCTGGTGAGGCCACACCTGGAGTACTGTGTGCAGTTTTGTTCTCCTTACTTGAGAAAGGATGTACTGGCACTGGAGGAGGTGCAAAGGAGGTTCACTAGGTTGATTCCGGAGTTGAGGGGGTTGGCTTATGAGGAGAGACTGAGTAGATTGGGATTATATTCATTGGAATTCAGAAGATTGAGGGGGGATCTTATAGAAACATATAAAATTATGAAGGGAATAGATAAGATAGAAGTAGAGAGGATGTTTCCACTAGCAGGTGAAGCTAGGACAAGAGGGCATAGCCTCAAGATTAGAGGGAGCAGATTTAGGACTGAACTGAGAAGGAATTTCTTCACCCAGAGGGTTGTTAATCTGTGGAATTCCTTGCCCAGTGAAGTAGTTGACGCTACTTCAGTAAACGCTTTTAAAAAAAAGGTAGATTTTTTTTGAACATTAAAGGAATTAAGGGATACGGTGAAAACGCGGGTAAGTGGATCTGAGTCCACGAAAGGATCAGCCATGATCTTATTGAATGGCAGAGCAGGCTCAAAGGGCCAGACGGCCTACTCCTGCTCCTAGTTCTTGTGTTCTTGTGTTCTTGTGATTGAATGGTGGTGCAAGCTCGAAGGGCCGAATGGCCTACTCCTGCCCTTATTTTCTCTGTTTCTACATTTCAAATTTCTCAGTTCATTTTAGCCAACTCAATCTTCATAGTCTGATTATTCCCTTGAGTTAAGTTTAAAACACTGGTCTTAGAACCTCACTGTTCATCCTCAACCTGAATGCGAAATTCACGTGTTTTGATCACTGATACCTAAAAGCTTCTTTACGTAAGGTCATTAAACAATCCAATCACCTTGTGCATTACCAGGTCTATAATAACATGCTCTAGAACATGTTGCTTTAAGAAACTGTCCTAAATGCACTCTATGAACTCATCATCGTTTTCCAAGACATCGTTTTCCAATCAGATTTGTACAATCTATATGTAGATTTAAATCATCCAAGATTATTTTGGTATCCTTGTTACAAGTTATCCTTGTTTCTTCTCACATACTCTGTCAAATAGTGCAGCTTCTGTAAGGTGGAGGGGGGGGTGGTGTGCATAAATTCCTTCCACTAGTAATTTTTTTCCTTTGCTATTTTTTATTTCTACTAAATTGATTCTACATCTTGATCTTTAGAACTAATGTCATCTCTCAGTATTGTACTAATGTCAGCCTTAATTAGAACAGCAACCTTATCATCTTTTCCTGACTACCTGACCTTCCAAAATGTCAAATGCATTCAGTGGCTTGATTTCATTTAGATAACAAAAGCCGAAATTGGCAGAAATGTTCTTAATACCATTTTAATTAATTTACACATACATTTGTCACAAATGGGCATCTTCCAGCATAGTAGAAAATACTTTCATCATAATGAACTTACCTGTGAAACTTTCAGATTTTCACTTTCACTTATCCCAAACAAGTTGGCCTCAGGTGTAAACAAATCTCTCAGACCCATTTCAGCGAGGATATTTTTCATCTCATATGACAATGACAGTGACACTTTTGGAAAGTGGAGGATACATTGTTGCCTGCTCAACAAAATTTTGAAATAATGGGGGAAAGCAAACAAAAATCATTTTTTATACAAAAGGACAGGTACTAGTATAAATATCAAAAATACTTCACATATTTAAACTGATTGGGATGAAATTTTAATTACTTGTGGTAAGCAAGTTCTTGGACCCATTCTTCAAATTTTTCATGGGAAAGATTTTGTTCCACATGTTCTAGTTTCCCGTCTGCAGGCAAGATGGCGATCATCGATGCATTTCCAAGGTAAGGAAGTTTTATTACATTACTGAAAAGATTGTAGTCAGATATCTTACTGAATGCGTTGGTTTGGTGCATCATTTGAACAGGTACTTTTGTGGTTTTGTTCACACTAAACAATGTTTCTTGAGTATGTGCTGGATCAAATGGTTTCTTCCATTTTCCTGTTGGACATAAATTTGACAGAGTAATTCAGCCATAGATAATTCCTACAGATTAATTCAGAAAGAATAGTTGTAAGTGGAAAGCATGTGTGAGAATCTTGTTACAGAGCTAGGACACACTTGTGGACTACAGGGGGTTAAATCTATTAAGTTGACAGCCAGAGCACATTGTCAGTTACACCAGGTGGTGCCATATCCCATGTAGATGGAACATGAGGGATGAATGTTCTAATGGAGTCTTGCTAAAGCTTGTCTCTATAATTTGTCAGCAAATGGTCACTTTTTTGCACCAGCTCTGCTTTAGCTTTCTTCTATCAAAGGGTCTCAGAACTCAGTTGTGATATTAATAGAACTTGGAGCTTGAAATTCTGCACTGGCCCATTACATTGAAATTGTGGGTGGTGGATAATGGAGCAAAATGTGGTTCCATCAGGATTCTGTTCCCTGGAAAAGAAGCTAGGAAATTTCATTAAAATAGATTATGGGTGATCTTCTGCCTGTCATTTCATACAGCATGGAAACAGACCCTTTGCTCCAACCGGTCCGTGCTGACCATGTTCCCAAACTAAACTGGTCCCACTAGCCTGCATTTGGCCCATATCCCTCCAAACCTTTCCTATTCATGTACTTATTCAAATGTCTTTTAAGCATTGTAACTGTACCTGCATCCATCACTTTCTCTGGCAGTTCATTCTATGTACTAACCACTCTCTGTGTAAAAAAAGTTGCCCCTCATGTCCTTTCTAAAACTTTCTCCTCTCAGCTTAAAAAATATGCCCCCTTCCTTTGAACTCCCCCACCCTAACTATTCACCTTATATATGCCCCTCATGATTTTATAAACTCCTATAAGGTCACCCCTCAATCCCTGCACTTCAATGACAAGAGTCCCAGCCTATCAAGCCTATTTTTATAACGCAAACCCTCCATTCCCAGCAACATCCTGGTAAATCTTTTCTGAACCCTCTCCAGATTAATAATATCCTTCCTATAACAGGGCGACCAGAACTGTGCATAGCACTCCAGAAGAGGCCTCTCCAATGTCCTGTACAGCCTCAACATGACATTGCAACTCCTTTACTCAAAGGCCTAAGCAATGAAGGCAAGAGTGGTAAACGCCTTCTTAACCACCCTGTCTACCTGCAATGCAAATTTCAAAGAAATATGTACCTGAACCCCTAGGTCTCTCTGTTCTACTACACTACCCAAGGCCCTACCATTTATTGTATAAGTCCTGCCATTGTTTGTTTTACCAATACCCCACATTTATCCAAATTAAACTCCAGATGCTGCTCCTCAGCCCATTGATCCAATTAATGAAGATCTCTTTGTAATTGTAGATAGCTTTCTTCACCATCCACTATACCACCAATTTTGGTGTCATCCGCAAACTTATTAACCATGTCTCCTACATTCTCATTCAAATCATTCCTATAAATGACAAACAAAAGTGGACCCAGTACTGACCCCTGTCAAACACCGCTGGTCACAGGCCTCCAGTTTGAAAAACAACCCTCTGCCACCACTCTCTATCTCCAACTGTAAAACCAATCTGTATCCAATTGGCAAGTTCACCCTGAATCACATGTGATCTAATTCTATTAATCGGTCTACCATGCAGAACCTCATTAAAGGCTTTACTAAAGTCCAAATAAACAGCATCTACCATTCTGCCATCATCATTCTTTTTTGGTTACTTCCTCAAAAAACTCAATCAAGTTTGTGAGATATGCTTTCCAATGCACAAAACTATGCTGACCATCCCTAATCATTCCTTGCCTCTCCAAATACATGTAAATCTTATCTTTCAGAATCACCTCCAACAAATTACATGTCACTGATGTGAGACTCACAGGTCTGTAGTTCCCAGGCTTCTCCTAATAGATTTTCTTAAATAAAGGCACAATATTAGCCACCCTCCAGTACTCTGGCACCTCACCTGTGATTATAGATGATACAAATATTTCTGCTTGGGCACCACAGTTTCCTCCCTAACTTCGCACAATGTCCTGGAATACATTTGATCAGGTCCTGGCGATTGATCCAACTTTATGTTTTCAAAGACCTCCAACACTTCCTTTTCTCTGATATGAACTGTTTTCAAAACATCAGTATTTTTTTCCCTGAGTTCTCTAGCCTCCATTTCTTTCTCCACAGTAAAAACTGATATAAAATATTCATTTATCATCTCTCCCATCTCCTGAGGTTCAACATAAAGATGATCTCTTTGATCTTTAAGAGGTCCAACTCTCTGTCTAGTTGCTCTTTTGCCCTTTTGTAGAATCTTTGTAGATTTTGTAGAATCTCTTTGGATTATCCTTAATCTCATCTGTCAAGGCTATCTCATATCCCCTGTTCGCCTTCTTGGTTTCCCTTTTAAGAATGCCCCTACACTCTTTATACTCTTTAAGAGATTTATTTAATCCCTGCTGTCTATCTCTAATATATGATTCTTGTTTCATTCTTGACTAGAACTTCAATATCTTTATTCATTCATTATTCCCTAAATTTAAGTCTTACCTTTCAGTCTAACAGGAACATAATGCCTCTGAGCTCTTGTCAGTCATTCCTTTATCTGCAAACAGTCTACTCCAATCAAATTTTGATAGTTCCTGTCACATACCATTAACACTTGCCTTACTCTAATTGAGAACTTAAAATTCCACAACTATTTTATAACTAATAAAATTATGATCACTAGTCCCAAAGAGTTCACGTACTAACACTTCAGTGACTTGCCCTGCCTTATTTCCCAAGAGAAGATCAAGTTTTGTTCTTTCTCTATTAGAAAAATTTAGATATTGATGAAGAAAATTTCCTTGAACACATTTATAAATTCCTCACAATCCAAACTTCTAACATTGTGGCAGTCCCAGACAATGTTTGGAAAATTAAAATACCCTACTGTTACAACCCTATTATTCTTAGAGATGTCTGAGATCTCTCTACATATTTTCTCCTCAATTTCCCTCTGACTATTGAGTCTTAGGGAGCTCCTGTATTTGCCTGTGGAAAGTCCACCATTAGACTTAAAAAACTTAATGTCTTTTGAGACCCTGTATCATCATGAGGGGTCTGTTAAAAGCTCCAAAAGGTAACTCATTTCAGGAGTGGAGGGTGAAGAGGATTTTCCACTGAAAAAGAATGGCTGGATTGTCACTTTTGAGAGCTGAGGAGTTGAGTGGCTGTTGCACAGTGAGACCCTAATCAATCCTTCTCTACTTTGTTGGAAAAGCATGACAATATCGCTGACATTTCCAGCCTCTAGTGGGTTGGGTATCACTGATGGTCTCCTAAGACTTTTGCAAAAACAAATTACGTTGATGGCTCCAACCATTAGATAGGCAGCTATCCTGCCTACCTCAGGTGACAGAGTTTCCGGTTAGCCAAATCTTCTAGCAACACAGCAGGAACCTGGGAATTTCAGCCCTTTGGTGTGTTGCTGTTAACAGGTTGAATTCTGGTAGTAAACCTGCAATTTTACAATCAAAGTATTGCATCTTTCAAATTTTGGGGTTTCCTGTTAAAATACAGCAGTTACAGCCATTATAGAATACTTACAAACATTATCAGAATAACAGAAAGCTCTTCTGCTGTGGTAAAATTCTTGGGGTGGCACAATGGCTGAGCGGTTAGCACTGCTGCCTCACGGGTTTGATTCCACCCTCTGGTGACTGTCTGTGTGGAGTTTGCATGTTCTCCCCGTGTCTGCGTAAGTTTCCGCCAGGTGCTCTGGTTTCCTCCCACAGTCCAAAGATGCGCAAGTTAGGTGGATTGGACATGCTAAATTATCCATAGCATTCAAGGATGTATAGGTTTGTTGCATTAGCCACGGAAAATGCAGAGGTACAGGGATAAGGTAGGGTGATGGGTCTGGGTGGGATGGTCTTCAGAGGGTCAGTGTGGACTTGTTGGGCCAAATGGCCTGTTTCAACACTGTAGGAATTCTATGGAAAATTCTCTCTAAAGAGTTAATATTAACTATTAATTACAATAAGTGGGAAAAGCAGGGCAACCCTTTATTTGACAAGATTAAAGTACATTGAATGTGGCAGGCCATGGAAAAGCAAATATGATGGCATAGAGCCAGAACTGCTAATCTGGGGAAATGAAGAGAGGAAATAAATTACAGGAAACAGAATGATTTCAAGACTGAGGGATTACAGTTATTTGGATTGACTATAGGAGCTGGGGTATTCTACTGAGAACAGAGAAGGCTCGCAGAAGATTTGACAGAAGTTTTTGAAGTCATGAAGGGTTTAACTAGAGTAACAAAGGGAAACTGTTTCCAATGGATGAAGGGCATGAATTCAAGGTCATTGGTTAAAAAATCAGAAGTGAGATCAGGAAAAGATTTTTTTATGCAGCAAATAGTTAAGATAGGGAATTCTCTGCATGATAGGGTGGTGAAAATAGATTCAACAGTAGCTATCCAAGGGGGTTTAAATATAATTTGAAAGAAAAATAAAGGGGCATTGGAGGAAAAGTGGGTTTAACTGGATTGCTCTTTGAAAAACTTAATGCTGTCTCATTCAATGCTATCTTATTTTATAATTTTGGGATTTTTAGAGTAGAGAGGACTTTTCTTCAAAAAGAAATAGAGCAACAAACTTCAGAATAAGTGACAAACAATCTGATTGTAGTGTCCATTGTTTCATAAGCCTAGATGTCTAGTCCCTTACATTAGTTGTTATGCTGCAATATTTGCCCCAGAACATGCAAATCAAATAATGGCGTACCATGCTGGACAGAATAGGGTAGAATTTGACCTTGAAGATGAACAGCAGAATGACACTATCTATTATGTGTAAAGCCATTACAATATAGAAAAACACCATTTGATCCGTTGTGTATTTGTTAGTGTTTTGCCAGTATGTTTCAAAACTAAGCCATTGCTATGGCTTTCTTCTAATAGCAATCTTCCTTTGCTGTAGTGCTTTTTACAATCTGAGCCATCATTCTACTTGTTTCCTATTTGTTTCTCATGCCTTTCAATATTTCTATTTTCCAAGCAATGATTTCATGGCTCTTTCCAAATGTTTACAGACCCTTCTGCAGCTAGTATTCAGCAGGATTTCCAAATTCTAACTTCCTATGTAAAAGTTACTGTTCAATCTTTGTTTTAATTCAGGTTTTATGAATAAATTTTCAGAAGATGTGGATCAAAAATTGCTCTTGTGATTCAAAGAACACCACATATTTGTAGTTTTGTACATTTATGTAAATTATTAGCAAAGTAGATTTTACTGAAAGGCAAGAGCTAAATTTTAAACGGCAGCATCTCCAAAGTAATAATCTCTGGATTACTACCTGAACCCCAAACAAATTGACATATAGTAGATAAAGTCAAGGAGTTAAATGCATGGCTCAAAGATTAGTGTGGATAGAATAGCCTTCAGCCCATGAGACACTGGTACCAATACTAAGGGGACAGTTCTGGTGGATTGGGCTTCACTTGGTCTGTGCTGCAAATAGTGGCCTGGCGAATCAGATAACAAGAGCTATGAAGAGGGCTTTAAACAAAATAGAAAGGAAAAAAGTAACATCTAATGTGGCAAAGATTAGTGGTAAGCTGGAGGATTGGGGAAGTTGTAAAAACCAACAAAAGGTAACAAAGAGAGGAAGAAAGTAAACTTTTAGGATAAACTTGAAAGGAATATCAAATGCATACTAAAAGCTACTTTACATATATAAAAAGGAAGAGAGAAGTTAAGGTGAACATAGGCCCCTTTAGAGAATAAGGTTGGGGAAATAATAATGAGAAACCAGAAAATGGCAAAGAAGTTGAATAAATACATTGCATCAGTCTTGACATCAGAAGACACTAATAACATCCCAAAATTACTAAATATTCAAGGAGCAAAAGGAGGAGTGGAAATAAGTACACTATCACTGGAGAAAAGAGTGCTAGGGGAAACTAATGGGGATTAAGACTGATAAGTCCTGATGGGATGTAACTAAGGATATTGAAGCAAATAGCTACAGAGATAGTGGTAAACCTCTTGGAATCTTTTGATTCTGATAAGTCCCAGAAGGTTAGAAATATGCCAGTTTTATTTTATTTACAAATTGAAGGAGGCAGAAGTCAGGAACTATATAGGCTAGTTAGCTTAATTACTATTATTGGGAAAGTGTCAGAGACTGCAAGAGCAGAGCATTTTGAATTACACAGTAAGATTAAGCATAGTCATCTTAGCTTCATGAAGGGGAAATCATGACTTACAAATTTAGTACATTCTTTGAGAAAGTATCAAGTAGGATCGATAAAGGGGAAGCAATGGATGTGATTTGGATTTTCAGAAGGCGTTTGATAAGGTGCTAAACATTAGGTTGCTTCATAAGATAATATCGTATGGTGATGGGGGTAGTATATTCACATGGATAGAGGATTGGCTAACGAATAGAACATAAAGTTGGGATAAGAGGGGAATTTTCAGGGTGGCAACCTCTAACTCATGGAGTGCTGTGGGGATCAGTGTTGGGACCACAATTATTTACAACATATATTAATGACTTAGATGAGGAAAGTGAATGTACCATTGTTTGTGGATGAGACGAAAATAGGTAAGTGGTGAGGATGACAGTCTGCAGAGGGATGTGGGCAGGTTAAGTGAGTTGACAAAAATTGGAAGATGGAATATAATATGGGAGGTTTGCACTATGGCTGGAAGAATAGCAGAGCTGAATATTATTTAAATGGAGAAAGACTGCAGAAAGCAATAGGAGAGAGCTTGGGACTCCCTGTCCAAGAATCACAAAAAAACTAGCATCCAAGTTCAGCAGGTAATAGGGAAGGCAAATGGAATATGTAAGTAGACGTGTTTTCCTAAAACGACAAGGCATTGGTCAGACCACAGCTAGAATACAATGAACAGTTTTAGGCCCCTTTTAAGTAAAGGAAAAATTGGAGGCAGTCCAGTGAATGTTCATTTAGCTGATACCAGGTATGGAGGGACTGTCTTATGAGAAGTGATTGAGTAGATTGGGTCTGTACAAGATTCTTAGGAGACTTGACAGAGTAGATGCAGAAAGATTGTTTCCCCTTATGGGAAAATCTAGGACAAGAGGGCATACTCTTAGAATGAGGTGTTGCACATTTCAAGACAGATGAGAAGGGATTTATTCTCTCAGAGAGTTGTGAATCTGCAGAATTCTTTACTACAGAGGGTTGTTGAGGTTGAGTCAATAAGTATATTCATGCAGAGATAGACAGATTTTTAGTTTGTAAGATAACCAAGGGTGATGAAGAAAAGCCAGGAAAGTGGAGCTAAGGATTATCAGAATAATCATGCTTGTGTTGAATGGCCTTCTTCTCTTGTGGTCTAATGTGAGTGGTGCACTTTGGTGGGAGGAACTTTGAAAAACAATATCACATAGAGCGAGCAACTCTAAAGGGGGTTCAGGACCAGAGAGACCTGGGTGCATATGTGCAGAGGTCATTGCCAGTACTGATGGAGAGAGCAGTTAATAAAGTAGACAGTGTCCTCAGCTTTATTAATAGGGATATAGAGTACAGGAATAAAGTGGTGATGTTGCATTTGTGTAAGACACTTGTTAGACGTTAATTGGATTTTTGTATACAGTTGTGGGTGCCACATCATAAGAAAGATGTGAATGTATTGGAGAGAGTGCAGAAGCAATCTACACAAATGGCTCCAAGAATGACACTAGCTTGAATAAGTCGGGACTCTTCTGTTTGGACAGAAGAAGGTTGAGAGGAGATTAATGGAGACTTTCAAAATCATGAGTGGGCTGGATGGCGTAGGTAGGGAGAAGGCATTCCTGCTCATGAAAAGAACAAGAATAAGAAGGCATAGATTTCAAGTGATGCGCAAAAGAAGACAAGGTGATAAGAAACTTTTCACACAGTGAGCAGTTAAGGTATGGAATGCACTTCCTGGAACTGTCATAGGATTGAAGCATTTAAGAGGGCATTGGATGATCATCTGGATAGTGTACACAGGTATGGGGAAAAGGCAGGAGATTGACATTAGATAATGATGTTTGTCTGGAGGGACAACAGACAGAATGGCCTCCTTCTGCACGGTAGCAATTCTGTGGTTTTTGAGATTCTGAGCTCTTCAAACATCTTGCTTTTCATTTTATCTTATTTCATTTGAACTGCATTTTTAATGTCAATGCCATCTTCAACAAGTAATCTAAGTGTTTTTGAGGTTGATTGCCCTTTAGTTTGTCATGAAATTAGAAAAGGGGGTCTTCCAATCAGCCTTTATATCAATGTTACATGATGATAAAGCCCAATTTCACAGAAATAAAATGTAAAATGAAATAGTTGATGTTGTTAGTTAAAGCTTTCATAATACATACTTAAATAAAATTATTGATATCTGTTTACATTTGTAAAGGAGAAGAAATTCTATCAAAATGATTAAAACAGATTTTTATATCTTGAAAAATATCAACAATGGTGTTTGACTATTTTCAGACTGCAATCATATTTTTTATAATAGTTGATGTATAACATGCAAAACATTCAACAATAAAAATTGATTTACCTTTAAAAAAGATGTAGTTAATTAGCATTAGTTTGGTTGAAGGGTCAATTGTGTCAAACATGTCTTTAATTTTCCCTTTTGTCATCTTTTTCACATAATCATTCAATCGTAGCCTGGCATTTTCAGGATCCAGATTAAAGTCTAGAGAAAACACCTCAGCATTGTAAAACTTCTTGGACTCATTCAGAAAGCTTGGCAACACATCATAGCCTTTTTGAATATGAAGAGAGTTTCCCATTAATAGCTGAAGCTCATTTTGTTCTGCCGTCAGGGATTGTAAGAGTTGTTTGTAGCCTCTGTTCATTTCATTTATTCTTTCCTCTGTCATATTATTGAGGTGAAGTCCCTTGAACAGCTGTTCCCGTGTCACAGATCTGGTTCCAAGTGACAACAGGGCTAAAGCGGTGGAAATACTCAGAGGGGAGAAGAAAATATTGGAAGTACTTTGGTTAGCAATTTCTTTGTAGAGCTCAAAAGCAAAATCAGTGTTTGCAGAAGAAATCATTGCCATATCAGATTCTTGCCCATGATTTTGAAGGTCTTCTTCATGGTTATCATGCCGTTTCTTCTTCATTGCAGAAACGTCTATTCCAGTGAATAGGGTAACGACTAACAGCAAAATTACTGAAGGGAGCATGGTTTCTGTCAATTCTCTTGAATCCTGTTTTCAATAGAAGAACAGTTGAATATTTCAAAGTACATTTCTTCTCCCATCACCTTTATAAATTACTCCTTCTTAGGCAAATCCTACTCCCTGCATTCTCCATGTTGTAATTTACAATGTTGAAATGTTGGGAAGTCATCTCTTCCCAGGTTTCTGCAAATGCAATTTCAACTTTTCTGTTAAGAATAATGCACCAACAAGGATAATAAGTGCATTTATATAGTGCACTAACATAGTAAAACCTACCAAGCATTTCACGGTGTTATGAACAAGTATGACATGAGCCAAATAAGAGGGGATTAGGTCAGATGACCAAGACCTCGGTCAAATAAATAAGTTTCTGCACGTGTAGGAATATTGAATTATTCCTCAGATTTCCAAACAGTTCGGAGTGTAATGTTATATCTACATTTTTGTGTAAATTTTACTAAACTCCCTCACATCAGTTTGGCCTCAGGCGGTACATACTGGTATGGTTTCAGTGGATGGAAAATTATGGACAGCATGCCCACAATTTTCTACTGTATATTAGTGGAATATAACCATCTACTAGTGATGCAGGAACTTTCAACATTTACTGTAATGCATTATTTAAGAAGATTGAGAAATTGGAATATCTGTCCACTTAGAATTCAATTGTTGGCAGCCATTATGTGGTTGAAAGGACCTCTACTGGGAGAGTTCTGTAAGGATTCAGAAATAATTTGGAATCACACATTCTTAAAATCTCCAGCATTATCAGCTTCCCCGAAGATGTTGGTCCCATCCATTTTAGAATTGTTTAAAAGTCCATTATCAATATTTTTCAACTATCATTCTACGTTTTAAATCACTCTTTTTTATTTTGCAATCATTCTCAGCTTCAGTCGCACACTGCTCTTCAAGTTGTACTGCTATCCTGACACTATATTTACATCATTAGTACATTCTTTTTGAACAGGATAGATTTACATGTACATATTAATCAATTAAAACCTTTAACTGATTAAATATTAAACAGCATCTTATGTTTGTTTAGTACATACTTATAAGTGGTGTGACCCTTTAATCTTTTACTTATAAATTCTGTGTGTGATACTACCTCTCTCACTAACGCCTGAAGAAGGAGTAAGACTCCGAAAGCTTGTGTTTTCAAATAAACCTGTTGGACTATAACCCGGTGTTGTGTGATTTCTGACCTTGTCCATCCCAGTCCAACAACGGCACCTCCACATCATGGCATTCCCCCCGACATTAGATTGCCTGTTGTTTATATTTCCTCCAAACCACTATCAGAGGCCTACTTTTCAACAACTGTCTTTTGGCACTCTCTTGCAAGTCCACCTGATCTGCCTCACTAGCAATGGACAAATAGCAAGGAAATTACTAAGATGGTGATATTGTTGACAAACACCATAAAGGTACCTTGTTCTTCAGTAACAAATTTACAGCACAATTTACTACACAACATACGCAGAGGACACTGCATGTAGTGGCTTTTGTCTTCAACTTCCGAAACAATCTGCAGTCTGGGTACTATTTCTGATATAATACTTGGTTTTTAATAAGGTTGTGTGATCCATGAATATATGATGAATAATCTAAATTACATACTTAAAAAAGTCATTTCAACCATTATTTAGGAACAGAAACGTCAATCCGCTCCCACCAGTTTAATGGAGGCCAATTCATGATAATTAACTGTTCAACATTTTTATTGAGCAACATAAAAATGATGTTGGTTATGTAATGTCGTAAGTCACTCACAACAGCATTTTCAGTGGTATCTGCACCACAATAATGGCAGACTATTGAAGCACCTTTGCTAATTTTAAGTAAAGTTGACCTTGTTTTAAATAAGATCAACCAACAGTTGAAGAAACAAATGATAGAGGGTGTATTCTACACACAATAGAACAGCAGAGCAAAACTTACTCAATTACATTAATGGCTGTTGTGGTTCATACAACCCCACAGCATTCCACGTTCTTCAACAGTTGCACATTATTATCCTTAGCTACTAATTAGAGATAGAGAGAATAGAGATAGAAAATAATACAGGGACAAAGCTTTTCTTTGCAAAAATATTGAGTCACAATTTGCTGAAAAAATAATAGTGTGAGCTACACATGCCATTATTAAAGCTTAAAACAAACTGTTACTTGCGGGAAGGAATAAATCTTTACGAATTTCAAATTAACTGAAGTTGTTGAACACTTTGTGCCACTTGTCCTGGCTTACATAAACAGCACCTCCCACTTTATATCCCTGTGATTTTCTTGAAGTTGCAGCTTTCGGAGTCTTACTCCTTCTTCAGGCGTTAGTGAGAGAGGTAGTATCACACACAGAATTTATAAGTAAAAGATTAAAAGGTCACACCACTTATAAGTATGTACTAAACAAACATAAGATGCTGTTAAATATTTAATCAGTTAGAAGGTTTTAATTGATTAATATGTACATGTAAATCTATCCTGTTCAAAAAGAATGTATTAATGATGTAAATCTTAATTATCCATTTTAATGCAGCACAAGTAGTTAACTTTAATAACAAGATAAGTCCCTTGAAATATTAAAGCAATTGCTAACGACTGTCAATTAACTTTTCTCACCCAGAAAGTGAAACATTATAAATGTGGAGTTGCATTCCTTTTTGGTTCTGAATTATTTTAAGAGATGTTAGAATTGTTAAATTAAAATAAATTAATTTTTTTTCTTATTTTATGTTGCTGCCTCCTTTTTCCTTTCTGTTTAATCGTCCTTTCCTTCTCTTTTTTTTGAACCTAAACTTATCTGAAGAAGAAACACACTGTACTCAAAACATTAACGCTCTCCACAGATGCTGCTATACTTGCTGAGTTTCTCCAGCATGCTCTGGTTTTAGTTTAGATATTTTGCATTTATTGACATTAAATTCACATATTCTAATTTACTCACCTTTTTCTGTTATTTCCCAATCCCATTAATATCTGTTTGCCATCTATTATTTACCATTGTCACAAATACTTGATTGTCCTCTTATCAGCTCACGATTTTCGCAACGCTGTGGGCTAAACTTTTAATACCTACACATATACCAAGAACTCAAACTAATTGGCATTGTTCCTCTCCAAAAAATCTGCCCACTATGTAGGATTCTGCACTCCATGACCGAGGGCGACTATAATATGGTGGGCATGTTGCTCCCACAGTGCTCCCTGCCAGTACAAAACTCCAGACAAACACAATTATTTCACCAAAAGAAAATATTCAAATTCTTCTGAATCCATCACGAGCTGTGAAAGAAAGACATAAATAACAAAACTATGAAGTTGATGAAACGATTCTTGAGTTCAAAGATTTAACTTCAAATCTCAATGGAAACAAACTTGTTTGTCAAATTGCAAATTTGCAATTCTTTCACACTGATATATTCAATTAAAGTAACAACTTGGAGCATGGGACAAAGGAATCACTCCATTCTCCATTCTGTGGAGATAGATCTGATGTAACTTTTAGGGCTTCTTGATATTATTTCAGTTAATGGCGATTAACTAATATTTTATATGTGAACATTTCTTCTGGAATTTTCTGCATTCTTCAAAGTAAACCCTGAGTTCAGCGAAGAAAATATTAATTTTACAGTATAAAAAAAGTTAGCTCATTCAAAATCAGAAAAAAATAACAAAGAACAGTAAAAACAGAAGTGGGCCCTTTGGCCCACCAAGACTGTGCTGACATCTGATGTCTTTCTAAACTAAAAGCCTCTTGCCTGTATGCTGTCCCTATCCCTCTATTCCCTGCCTATTCATATATGTATCAAGGTGTCTCTTAAACATTGCTGTTGTATCAGCCTCCACTACCTCATCCGGCAGTGTATTCCAAGCACTTACCATCCTCTGTGTAAAGCCCTTCCTCTGTCAACTCCTTTAAACTTGACCCCTTTTACCCTAAACCTATGTCCCCTAGTAATTGACATTTCTCCCCTGGGCATAAGACTCTGACTAAGCATTCTTGCCATGCATCTCATATTTTTGTAAACATCTATCAAGTCACCCCTCATCCTTTGATGTTCAAATAAAAAATATCCAAGTTTGTCCAGTCTCCTCCTAGCTAATATCTTACAAAGCAGGCAACATCCTGGTAAACCATTTCTGTACCCTCTTCAAAGCCTCCACATCGTTCTGGTAGTGTGGAAACTAGAACTGTACACAATATTCCAGCTGTGGCCTAACTAAACTTCTATAACCTAAAGTTCTATAAAGCTTCAACATGACTTGTAAATTTTTATGCCTTATGTCTTGGCAAATGAAGGCAAACATGCTATATGCCTTCTTGAACACCTTATCCACTTGTGTTGCCTAGATCCCTCTGTATGTTAATGCTACTAGGAGGTCTGCCATTTACTATACATTTCTGTCCTGCATTAGATCTTCCAAAATGCATCACCTTGTATTTGTCCGGATTAAACTCCATATTCCATTTCTCTGTTCAAATCTCCAGACTATCTATAACCTGCTGTATCCTCTGGCAATCCCCCTCACTATCTACAGCTCCCCCAATATTTGTGACGTCTACAAAGTTATTAATCAGGCTACCTATATTCTCCGCCAAATCATTTCCCCCTCCGCCAAACACCACTGGTCACAGAACACCAATCTGAAAAATACTCTTCCACTGCTACTCTCTGTCTTCTGTGACTAAGCCAGTTCTGTATCCATCTTACCAGCTCACTGTGGATCCTATGTGATTTTATCTTTTGTATCAGCCTGCCATGAAGAACCTTGTCAAAGGGCTTGCTAAAATCCATGTGGATAACATCTACTAGCTGTCCACATCAAACATCTTTGTCACTTCCTCAAAAAACTTAATCACATTTATGAGACATGACCTTCCCCTCACAAAGTCATGTTGCTTATTGCTAATAAGTCCATATTTCTCCGAATCTTTTCCCTAAGAATCTTCTTCAATAATTTCCCTACCATTGATGTAAGGCCCACTGGCCTGTAATTTCCCCAATTATCCCTGTTGCCCTTCTTAAACAAAGGAAAAACATTGTCTATTCTCCAGTCCTTTACCGCCTCCCTGTAACTAAAGAGGATACAAGGAGTTTGTACAAGGCCCCAGAAATTTCCTCACCTGCCTCCCTCTGCATTCTGGGATAGATCCAAGCAGATCCTGGGGACTCGTCTACCTTAATGCTTTTCAAGACACCCAAAACCTCCTCCTTTTTTATGTCGAGATGCCCTAGAATATCAACATCCACCATGCTATTCTCCTTTGTGAATACTGATGCAAAATATCCGTTAAAGATCTCACCGACTTTCTCTGGCTGCATTCATAAATTCCATCCTTTGTCCTTGAGTGGATCTACCCCTTCCCCAGCTACCCACTTGCTCCTTAAATGCCTTGGAATTTTCCTTGATCCTATTTGCCATAGACATTTCATGGCCCTTTTTAGCACTCCTAATTTGCTGTTTGAGTTCTTTCCTGCTATCTTCGTATTCTTCAAGGGCTCTGTCTTTAGCTTTTTAAACCTTACATAGGACTCCTTTTTCTTTTTGACTAAGGACATAAGAACACATAAAATGTAACAACATTCATTACAAAGTTGTTCATTAATTGTTTCCTGTCTTACGAAAATGCATCACAATATTCTGCAAAATGATTTACTGAACAACTTACCAATTGTTTCAGGACCTATTTATTCGCTGTTCTCTGCTCAAAGCAATCCACAATTTATGAGATATTGTTCTCTTGTTTTCTGTTTGCAAATATGATATGTTGAAATGTTGTCAAACAAACCTTTGATTTGACAGGAAGAGCACTTAATGTCAATAATACTGTTGTTTGCTCGATACACAAGCATCGTTTGCAAAATTCTTTGCTTTGCTATTCATTAATGATTAATTGGATATTTCAAAGGAACAGCTTTTCTATACTTTTTAAAATGAACATTTGTTATAAATTGTTGAACTTATTGTTAACTGAAAATTATTTTGATTTAAATAATATTTACTTAATAATAATACATAAATTTGAATAAGAGGACATGAGAAGTTTTGCAATAAAACCATACAGGATCCTGCTTTTTAATAAACAGAGGTATAAAGTATAAAGTGAAAGCTTGCTAAATCTTTTTAAAATGTTGGGTAAGGCTCCAGCTGGAGAATTGAGTCCAATTCTGGGCACCACACTTTATGAACAATGTCGAGATGTTAGAGAGGTGCAGAAGATGGTATGAGGGTCTGGGATTTCAGTTACTTGGAGACCCTAATTGTTTTTTGTCCCCTTAGAACTGAGGTTAGTCTGTGATTTGACAGAGGTTTTCAAAATCATTTAGGATTTGATATAGTAAGGTGAAACTGTTTCCAGTAGCGGAAGAGTATATATAATGTGCACCTAGTCAAGTGATGGAAGCCCAGAGTTGTCCTGTATTTTTGCCCATAATATTTGTCCCAGTTGTAGCAGATAAGGGGATATTGATAGCCTGCTTTGTGGATAAAGAACTGGAAGTCCTAGTGGATGGGTTAATGCAGCTGAGGTCTCTCATCTTCCCCCATGACTAGCAGAGGAGGCCATGTAACCAGCTGCTGCCAGCCTGGTCTGAGGTTGTCACCTATGTCAGTGAGGTGGCAACGATCGGGAGGAATGCATAATGAAGGTCAATGATCTTCTCTCAGCCACAGTAAGTGCCACATTCTTCGACCTCACACTTGGTCTGTCTCTACTATGGCTACCACATCCCACCAAATTCTTGTGCAATTGCTGCGTCAGTCACATGCAACATTTCCCCTCACACACTTCCCAGTCTCTTCAGACTACTTAGACCCTGTGTGGCCTTTGCAGTCTCCTACTCACTCACTTGGGACACTTCCCTACCTGCACCAGCATCAACCTTCATCTCACTTACTTGCACTCTTTCAAGGAGAAGTCAGCCCCAATTTCTCTAAGATGGCTGCGGGTGTGTCCAACATTCCACTCCTCAACCCCTAATAAGGAGAAGACCTGACCAAGGCTGAACTGAGTGGCCAACTGGCCATGTCCAATCTCCTGGGCTGATGATGGATAGTTATTGTCAAGTTGTGATATTGTGATAGTTGATGTCAAGTTATTGTGCTGGTACCCCCTGCCTGAAAGGTGTCTTCCTTGAACTAACTAAGGACTACTCCCTGTAGACCTGGAGATATGGCCAATTGGTTGAAGCGCATTTGGCATGAATGCCGCCGGTACGTAGCACTGTGCCTACAGCAATGTATACACCGTCTCAAGTGATCACAGCTGATGACCATAACAAGCTGTCTGTCTTTGTGTCTGCACTGAATCACACGGCACACTTTTAGATTTGGCAAAGGCGATAATGTGCAAAAATGCAAGCCAGGGCTGAGATGCTGCAAGCATTGAAGTTGGCAAAAAGTAAATGCTAAGAGAATGTGCATGCAGCTCCTAGATGCAGCCTGGTCCATTCCAAGAGTTGGATGCCTGTGTCTATGTGCAAAGTGTTTTTGCAGTAGCATTTTATTGAGGTGCTGATGCATTCCAAAGTGCAGCACTGAAGTACAGTGGATGGGAGATGTGCCATGATGGTGCAGTGAGACTGATACAATATAAACAGACATTGGCATCCAACATGTATGTGCGAGGCCGCTGTCCATGAGTGTGCCCTGAGATGGTGCCAGATGTCCAAGATGGCGGTCTGGAGTGGCAAGTGGCACGCTGGAGTTTTCAGGTAAGTGCTTTGACTTCATGTCAAGAATTCTTGACATAAAGTTTCTATTTAACAGGTGGAAGAATGGTAAATTGCACATTGATGAAAATAAGCAGCAATGAGGGTAATAACGAGCAATAATCCATGCAAATTGGCATCTCGCTGCTCACTAGAGAGAATCTTGTCTCACCATCCAACACTTGGTTGGAAATTGGGTCCTTCTGGACTGTTAAGCAAGTTTTCACTGGACATCATCACCTAGTTTTTCTTCCTAACTTTCAGGGTCTGGGAAGATTCAACTCAATGTAACACTAAAAATGCAGATAGTAACTCTGCAAAAGTAGTAATACAACAGTTGTTATCTTTTGTCATGGACCAGGCCAAGGCCCCTTCAAATATATCAAGGAGCTAGCCCTGGACCCAAACTTCTATCTTATTTAAAGCAAGTGTAGGGTACAGTGTTCCAAATGTAATTCAATTGGTTACACTACCTGGCTTTAAACAAAACACACTTTATTTTTACCCAACTGTTAAAATACAAATGAAGAAAGAATTGATGTAACTTTAACTTTATTGGAAAACGTAACAGAATAATAGATAATTTAACTCCTAAACAGCAACTGTTCATATATAGTACCACCCCATAAACACCCCTTTGGCAAAGGCAAAGTCAGTAAAACATATTGTTTCACATGCGATTCTGCCAGCAGAGAGAGAACTGTAGCTTTCTGCCGTGGCAGAGTATATATAACTGCTTCCACAGCCAGCTTCAAAGCCCCAACAACCGCTGAAAACTAAACTAAAACCCTGGTTCTGTGGGAGCCTGACTCTCTCCATTCATGCTGCTTCTATTATTCCAACTTTAAAAAAGACCCAAGGCCTCATAAGCTGTTTATTTTTTTGGCTTGGAGGAGACAGTTTGACACCTATGGCTCAAAATCTCTCTTTCAAAAAAAAACCAGGACAAAATACACCATGCCATAGCATTGTCACACCTCCCTCCTTGTAAAAAGTGAACCATCGATATACAAAGATGGCTTCATTTTTAGTATTTACTATTTAGCAAACTACAACACATGTACATTACATTGGCTGTAAGCATGCAAACATTCAATACTCCAGTCCTTTCAATCCATTTCTTCCGCCACCAAAACCTTCGTTTTCCTTCATCAAAGTCACGACAATGCATTGGCAATTATGTTTTCTAGTCCTGCCAAGTGTATAATTTTCAAATTAAATGGGTGTAACAATAAATTCCATCTTAGGACCCTGGTATTTTTATCTTTAATTTTGTTTCTAAAAACGTTATAATCGGTATATAAAATTGTCTTAGACACATTACTGGCAATATAAATGTTGAAATGTCACAATGCCAACACCAAACTCAAAGTCTCCTTCTCCATTGTGGATGAGTTTTTGATGAATATTCAACTTTCTGGAAATATACTCAATAGATCTTTCTATCTTCTCGTTATCTTCTTGTAAGAGCACAGTGCCAACACCCACATCCCTTGCATTGATAACCACCTCGATTGGCTTTGTGTAATTAGATGTGGCTAACACTGGGGCGGTGGTTAACACAGCTTTCAGGCTGTCAAATGCTTTCTGACATTCCTTCGTCCATTGAAATTTTCTGTACTTTTTCTGCTAAGGACATCCTTTCTTTTGCTTTTTGTTCTGCTTTTAATCGTAATTCAAACTGTTTCATTTCCTTTTCTCTTTATTTTTCCCTTGCCATTGCCTCAAAATTAATCTACTTCACTTGCAGTTGAATTTTAGCCATTTCCAATGATTCTGAATGCATTCCTGGCAATTGCAAATGTTGAGCTATTGCCGCAATTATCTCCCCACAGGCAATTCCAACTTTGGCTTGCTTGGCAATTTCAAAAGTTTTGCTCAATTCACTTTCTGTAAAAACACCCGAAGTGACTTCTTCCACCCCGAGGAAGCTCTTTGCAAATAAAAGAGCTATTACTGCACAAGGTACACCCTGTTTAGATCAACTGAATGCAATACTTGAAGTAAAAAAAAACACTCACCACTCACCGTCTTTGAATCTAATAATCCTAAACCCAACCTGGAATTAGAGATTTAGATCCCAACTTTAGCCCCACCGCACCCCCAAATTTATTATGGACCAGACCAAACCCCTTTCAAGTCTAGACCCTAACTTCTATCTTATTTAAAGGCAAGTGTAAGGTTCTGTGTTCCAGATTGGTTACATTGCTCAGCTTTAAACAAAACACACCTTCACAACATACAGTTAAATACAAACAAAAGACGAATTGGTATAACTTTAACTCTATTAGAAACCTTAACAGAATAATAGATCATTTAACTAGTAAAGAGCTGTCCTAATATAGTACCACCCCATAAACACATCCTTCACAAAGGCAAAGTCAGTAAAACAGATTGTCTCACATGTGATTCTGGCACCAGAGAGAAAATGGAAGCTTTTTGTTGTGGCAGAGAATTGTATAACAGCTTCCACAGCCAAAACCAAAATCCCAACAACTGCTGAAAGCTAAACTGAAACCTTGGTTCTGTCAGAGCCTGACTCCATCCATTCATGCTGCTTCTATTACTCCAACTTTAAAAGAGACCCAAGGCCTCACAAACTGTTTACTTTATTGGATTAGAAGAGACAGGTTGGTGTCCATAGCTCAAATCCTCTCTTCAAAATAATTACACCTCTTAAAGCCACAGTTTCATCACACTTTGTACCTTTGGCACTGATGATGAAATGGTCTGTGTATTAACAAACATTGAGAGGAAATAGGTGTAAATGCTGATATCAATCCTAAGAATTTTGAGCGATACTGAGGATGTAGAGATTAACTAGTAAATAATTATAGTAAAAATTGTAAATCTAATCTAATTAAATTTGAGTTAAGTAAAGCAAGTGAAAGTAAATTCATTGTGAAAATAGATTTCTGTCAAAAAGTGCAAAAAGTTATAACTTTTAGATTTGTTACAATTGTGTATTAATTTCTTTGTCACAAGTGCTTAATTAAGTGAGCTATTGAATGAAATCTGTTGGCTAGAATAAGTGGTTCAAATAAATCACTTCACACCAGAAGGAATAAAAGTTAAATGGAATGGTTAAACAGTCATAGAATGCCCAGAGTACCATTCAGAAACAGGCCATTTGGCCCAACAAGTCCACACCAATCCTCCAAAGAGCATCACACCCAGACCCACCCCCTAGCCTTTTCCTGTAACCCTGCATTTCCCATGGCTAATCCACCTAATTTACACATCCGTGGACTCTATGGGCAATTTAGCATGGTCAATCCACCTAACCTGCACATCTTTGGACTGTGGGAGGAAACCAGAGCACCCAGAGGAAACCCACAAAGACACAGGGAGAATGTGCAAACTCCACACAGACAGTCATCCAAGGCTGGGATTGAACCTGGGTCCCTGGCATTGTGAGGTGGCAGTGTGCCATCCAATGGTGTTAAAGACAAGTTTAAAGTAGTTGATTTTTGTTTGTGAAGTTGTTATGAATTCTCCCAATTGGAGATGATGATGACATTTGTTGTGGCTGTCAACTATTCCCAACTGACAACAGTTAACACTGTTTGTAACCAATCAGCTATTACTTTGGATACATAACCAGTTCTGAAGAAGAGTCATACCAGCCTCAAAATGTTAACTCTTTTTCCCTATCTTCAAATATTGCCAGAGCTGGTGAGTTTCTTCAGCGTTCTTTGTTTGTAATCACTGGTTGACTTTTTCTGTCCAGAAAAGTTGTCCTTTTTATTATCCCATTTCCTATTCGTAACAGGGAATCAGCAAACCTACCCCAAATAAATTGATGCATTGGTTATCAGCATGATGTGCGCAATTCTGGAAGAACAAAAGAAGAAACCAAAGATACACTGACTGTAACTTTAAGTTTCAAACCTTTATTTGGAAAACACAAAAAAATTAAATGTTACATAAATCATACAAATAAACACTTTCTTCACAAAACTTATATATAACTCAGAGATAGCAAGAACTGCAGATGCTGTAGTCAGAGTCTAACACAGTGTGGAGCTAGAGGAACACAGTTTGTCAGGCAGCATCAGAGGAGTAGGAAAGTTGATATTTCGGGTCGGGACCCTTCTTCAGAACTGGAAAGGGGACAGGAACTGGGAAATAAATAGAGGGAGGAGGGGTGGGGCTGGGGAAAGGTAGTTGGGATGGTGATGGGTGGATGCAGGTAGTGGGGATTTGTCAGTGGGAAGGCTGGGGTGGATAGGTGGGGGAGAAGGTGGATAGATTGTGTGAGGTCAAGGAGGTGGGGATGAGAGGGAGGTTTGATCATGGGATGAGGCCAGGGATGAGGAGATTTTAAATCTAGTGAATTTTATGTTCAGGCCATCGGGCTGTAGGTTCCGGAGGTGGAATATGAGCTGTTGCTTCTCCAGTTTGTGTCTGGCGTCATTGTAGCACTGGAGGATGCCCAGGATGCACATGTCAACAAGGGAGTGGGAGAGGGAGTTAAAATGATTAGTGACCAGAAGGTGTTGCTGATTCTCACATACAGAGTGCAGATGCTCCACAAAACAGTACCCAAGTCAAGCGCAAACATGTCCATTACCCCCTAACTGCATGCACCTATCAACACCCCATCTACCTTTCCCCAGCCTCACACATCCTCCCTCTCACCTCCTTGACTTGACACAAACTGTCCATCTTCTCTCCCACCTATCCGCCCCACCCTTCCCACTGACCAATCTCACCATCCCCTACCTGCATCCACTTTTCACCATCCCACCTACATTACCCCAGTCCCCTCCCTCCTCCCTCTATTTATTTCCCAGCTACCTACCCCCTTCCCAGTTCTGAAGAAGGGTCCCGACCTGAAACATCGACTTTTCTACTCCTCTGATGCTGCCTGACCTGCTGAGTTCCTCCAGCTCCACACTGTGTTGCATATAACACAGTTTATCCCCAGGAAATGCTTCTTGTTAAGATAATATGTTTTATTGGAGATGTAGGTTTACAACTCCTTTACCTCTTGTCACAATCTCCCCAGTTTAGTCCTGGGAACAGGGATGATTTGAATGAAGCATGCTGGAGTATAAAGAGAAAAAAAAATAAACAAGGTTCCACTGAATTGAATGACAGAACATTTTGAATGTGTAAGCTTTTCTTATTGGGTTGGATTTTCTCATTTTTTAAGCTAAGTGTTATTTTCAGGGAGTTTCATCGCAGGTGCCATGTCAACGCTCGCAACAACACTTCTCACACCATCTTCAACTCAGTATCTCATTAATTATGCAAGCTGCTTTGTTGGTGTCCCACTTGTGCAATAGTGTGGCCATGTTGCTGGGACCACTTTTTTAAAGCTTAATTAAACACCAGTTCAGATATTGCAAATTAGGAAGCATCTCAAATGCTGTCCGTTTAGGAAACTGAAATATGTCAGAAAAGATGCTGACATCTCGCTTTCCCGGTGATTCTGTTGGGTAGGGTGGGTTCGAGAGAAGGGCCATCCCCCATGTGGTCCACCACAACAGGAAGCCATGGCACCAAATGCAGTTGTCCTGAACGTGGATAGCAACGTGTGTCAATGCTGTCACTAGGGCAGGCAGAATGCATGGTTCAAATGAAGCTCATCCCACTGGGACATCTCTGTTCTATCTCAATGCCAGTTCCCTCAAATTGAAAGCCTTTCCACCCACACTAATCTCTTAGCCATATATTTAATTCCTTGACTTTGTTTACTCTATGCTAATTTGCCTGTGGCTCAACAGGTAATCAAGACATTATTACTTTAGAAATTCTGCATTTTAATGTAAATCCTATCTGTTCAAATTTATCAGCAGAATTTCCTTTGCCAGCCCTATCAATATCATTGGTACCAATGTTGATGACGATAACTGGTTCCCTCCTCTCCATCTCCAACTTCTTCTCCAACACAAAGAAGATGTCCATAACCCTTGCACTAGACAGGCAGCACAGCCTGTGGCACTCCTGCTCATAGCTGTACAGAATAGTAACTATCCACCAATTATGCTGTCTCCTTACCACAACAACATTCCCATATCCTCCACCACTTGAATGGCTCCTTGCTCCAAGGTGCTATAGTCAGTTTGCTCATTCTCCCCTTAGTGCCTGCTCTCATCCGCACAGCTTACAAGAACAGCATAACTCTTGGCAAATTGCTAGAGCTGAGACTCTTCAATTGCAATCCAATGTTGCCATATCTGTCTCACCCAGAGTCATATCCACCTCTCATATTGGTGGATAGCAGCTTCCACATGTTACAGCAGAAATATATCACCCGTCCTGCCATTACTAGAATACTTGATTTAATTTATAAATTAATGGCTCTACGTTGTGTGCAATTGGCAATTTATTGTTATAATACTTAATTTTTATTTCAAAAAATCCATGACCCCAGAACATTAGGATTCTGTATTACAATCTCCTCTCTTACTCCCCATAACATGTACAAGATAAGGTTTGGGGGGGGGAAACTGGCATCTGTCCTGAGAACTAATTACTGCAGATACTGGAATCTGTACTGAAAACAACAAATGCTGGAGATCACAGTGGGTCAGATAGCATCCACGGAGAGAGAGCAAGCTAACGTTTTGAGTTTAGATGACTCCTCATCAGAGCTGAAATGAAGTGTGGAGGGGACCACATTTATGCTATAGTTTGGGGTGGGGGGGATTCTGTGTGGGGATGGTGGGTGTAGGTGCTGATGAAGGAGAGATTAAGTGATTGGAATGTGGGAATGGCAGAACAATGACAGCATTGACACACGTTGTTATCCAAGTTCAGGACAACTGCAGTTGGTGCCATGGCTTCCTCTTGTGGTTGACCAGATGGAGGATGGCCCTTCTCTCGACAGTAACTGGGATGGGGAGGGCGGAGAATATGACAACAAGCTAAAACAAAAGGAAGAAATGGTTCACTATTTAAAGGTGTTGAACTCAATATTAAGTCTAGAAGGCTATAACGTGCTTAGTCTGAAGATGAGATGTTGTTCCTCCAGACTGCACTGTGATTCACTGGAACACTGCAGCATGCCGAGGACAGACATGTGAGCATGTGAGCAGGACGCTATGTTAAAATGACCAGCTGCAGGAAAGCAGTCACCCAAGCTGCGTTTTGTTTCTTCAATGTAGAGTAGGCCGCACTGGGTGCAGTACAAAAGATTGGTGGAGATACAGGTGAAATGCTGCTTCACCTGCAAAGACTGTTCAGGCCCTTGGATGGTGAGGAGGGAGGAGATGAGGGCGCAGGTGTTGCACCTTCTGTGGTTACATGAGAAGGTGCTGTGGAGTGGGGTTGTGGTGTTGGTGATTGTGGAATGGACTAGGGTGTCCCAGAGGGAACAATCCCTGCAAAATGCAGACAGCGGAGTGAGGGGAAGATGTGTTCGGTGGTGGCGTTCTGCTGGAGTTGTCTGAAATGACGGAGAATGATCCTTTGAATGCTGAGGTTGGTGGGACGAAAAGTGAGGACAAGGGAAACTGAACACACTGTTGTGAATTATGAGAAGGGGCAAGGGTGAAAGCATGAGTGATAGGTCGGATGCGGTTGAGGGCCCTGTCAACCACAGTGAGTGGGAAACCATTGTCATGGGAGAAGCAAGCTCTGTCAGCAGTACTGTTTTAGAAGGTGGTATCATCCGAACAGATGCGATGTCGGCGAAGGAAGTGGGAGAATGACTTGGAGTCCTTGCAGGACATCGGATGTGATGAGCTGTAGTGAAGGCAGCTATGGGAGTCAGTGGCTTTATAGTAGATGGCAGTGGACACTTTATACCCAAAAATGGAGACAGAGAGGTCAGGGAAAGGAAGGGAAGTGTTAGAAATGGATGATGTGCAAGTTATTGAGGGGTGGAAGTTGGAAGTAAAATGAATGAAGTTTTCAAGATCTTGGCAGGACCATGAAGCGGCACCGAAGCAGTCGTCAATGTACCGAGAAAAAAAGAGTTATGGGAGGCTCCAGTGGAAAATTGGAACAAGGCTCATTCCATATGCCCCATAAAGGGGCAGGCATTACTGGGACTCGTGTGGGTGCCCATAGCCACTCTTTTCACATAGCAGAAATGAGATGAATTGAAAGAGAAATTGTTCAGTAAGACAGCAAGTTCAGCTAGGCAGAGGAGAGTGGTGGTGGATGGGAATTGTTCAGGCCTCTGGTTGAGGAAAAATTTGTGAGCTCTCAGACCATCCTGGTGGGGAATGGAGGTGGAGAGGGATTGGACATCCATGTTGAACATGAACAGCAATTAGAGCCAGGGAATTGGAAATTGTCAATATGGTGGAGGGCATCAGAGGAATCATGGATGTAGTCTGGATAAGCAGAGGGAGAATGGAGTCAAGGTATGAGGAAATGAGGTCAGTAGGGTAGGAACAGGCTGATACAATGGGCCTACTGAGGCAGTCTGGTTTGTGGATTTTGGGAAGGAGGCAGAAGCAGGCTGTCTGGGGTTGGGAGACTACGAGGTTGGAGGCGGGGCAGGAAAATCTCCATAGGTCAGTGACAGTCCTGTCACCAATGGTGTGATGTTTGGATGTGGGGTCATGTGGTAGGAAGAAATGTCTGAGAGCTGGCACTGAGCCTGGACAAGGTGGAGATCAGTTTACCACACTACAATTTGCTCTGACCAAGAGTCAGCTAGGTTCGAAACATTAGCTTGTTCTCTCTCCATGGATGCTGCCTGTGATCTCCAGCATTTGTTGTTTTCTGAGGCAACTTATTCTTGCTGGGGTTGAGATATTTTCCCCAAACCACTTGTTGAATTGTTATTATAGGGTTATTGTATTGTTATTATATTGTATGTGGCTCACAGACAGGGACATTACCACTACACCACTTGAGCCTCAGCTCTAACCGTATCCATTAGGGGCAGCTTGGAGCTCCCTCGGTTAAGGCTGATCTCTTAGCAACGAGTGGCGGGGCCTGGTGTGCTTACGTCATAGGGGTGCGCCAGATTTGAATGTCGGGCGACAGTTAGTGCCGAGTCGCCTCTTGCGGGTTGCGCGCACCATCTGGATTGTTCCCGAGAAGTTTCTCGAATGAGCGGCGGGCGGCAGCGTACACTGTTTCAGAGCTGGGGCAACACAGCGCCCCGACCTCGGTTCCAGTCTCAGTCCCAGGGTGGGAGGAGCGCTGAGATCGGGCCTGCGGTAACTCCGGCGCCGGAGGATGGCTTCCAGGACGGGGAGGATGACGATGTGCTGCTGGTGGCGGTGTTTGAGGCTGAGCGATCCTTAGGCAGCCCTAAGCCGGGTTCGGAGAGCCTGCCGCCCGCCTCCTTTCCTGGCTTCGACCTGTCCTCTGGCGATGTGTGGATTTACCCGAGTAACTACCCCCTCCGGCCCTACCAGTTCGACATGGCCCGGGCGGCCCTTTTCCAGAACACCCTGGTGTGTCTGCCCACTGGCCTGGGCAAGACCTTCATCGCGGCCGTGGTCATGTACAACTTTTACCGCTGGTATCCCTCAGGGAAGATTGTGTTCATGGCCCCGACCAAACCCCTGGTCGCCCAGCAAATCGAAGCTTGTTACAAGGTCATGGGTATCCCGCAGGACCACATGACAGAGATGACAGGTAACCAAACAGCTGATGTGGCAGGTGGTGTCTAAACTCTCACCAACCTGCATTGGATTATCACAGGAGCAAAAATAGTCCGGGTCAACAAATTAGTATCAAGGTTTGATAGAAGTACAGAATTTGAACCCCAGTGACCATGGCTTAGGAACATGTTGCCTAATACATTTGCAAGTACAGGTATAAATCGTTTTATAATAGTGGGGAAACTCTGAACCCCTTCTTATTTCAAATTACTGGTCATCTTCAATTATCCTTTTTTCACTATCTTGAAAGTGTTGTTGCCTTCCAAGTACCATCTTTCTCACACCTTCCTGTTTGAATGTCTACAGATTTCTAGCCCTGAAATAGTACTGAAAAAAACTTAAATAAACTCATAGAAGTATAGGAGAGATTGGATTAGTTGGGATTATGTTGACCAGAGTTTAGAAGAAGGGGGCTGTGGAATCTCAGTGATATTTAAATTCTAACAGAACTATACAGGGTAAACATAGGAAAGATGTCCCCCATGACCAGTGACACAGAATTTCCTAGGTAGACAGTTGTACTTTTTAGTGATTGCTGCTGACATTCCTGATTATTAGCTAGTCTAGAACTGGGGTCACAGTCTAAGGATATGAGGTAGACCACTTAAGACTGAGATGAGAAATTTCAGAATGAGGAGCCTGTGGAATTCTCTGCCACGGAAAGCAGTTGAGTCCAAAACATTGAATGCTTTTTAAGAAGGAGATAGACATAGTTCTTGGGGCTAAAGTGATCAAAGGGCATGGGGTTAAAGCAGAAACAGTGTACTAAGTTAGATCATAGATCATAGAATCCCTACAGTGTGGAAACAGGCCATTTGGGTGATTAGCCATGATCATGTTGAATGGTGGAGCAGGCTCGTGGAGCCAAATAGCTTACTCTTTTTCCTATTTTCTATGTCTGTCTGGGTTTGGTTAAGAAACA
Organism: Rhincodon typus; assembly: GCF_021869965.1. Lineage (NCBI taxonomy): Eukaryota > Metazoa > Chordata > Chondrichthyes > Orectolobiformes > Rhincodontidae > Rhincodon > Rhincodon typus. The sequence goes on along the minus strand of NC_063339.1, from coordinate 29,584,990 downwards.
ATGTCATCTGTGACTGACAACATAGTACATTTTCCTTCTTTTACTTTGCAGTTGTTGGTGTGGTTAAAAATTGCAGAAATTCACCAAAGATCCTCAGACAGCCCCTTCCAAACCCATGACCACTTCCATTTAGAAGGACGAGGGCAGCAGACATGTGGGAACACCACCACCTCCAAGTTCCCCTCCAAGTCACTCTCCATCCTGACTTGGAAATATAACCCCGTTCCTTCACTGTCGCTGGGTCAAAATCCTGGAATTCCCTCCCTAATAGCATTGTGCCAACACACAGCAGGAGGACTGTAGCGGTTCAAGAAGGCAGCTCGCCACCACCTTCTCAAGGGTGGCTAGGGTTGGGCAAGAAATGCTGGCCAGCCAGTGACACCCACATGCCACAAATGAATAGGAAAAGAAATACTATCTCAACCAATGCCTGTCTCTGGTCAATAGAATTACCCAGTTTAGTTACATTCTTTCTTGTTTGACTATTACTAGAGCTGTTGTAGTTTCCAAAATAGAAACATGAAGTGGAGATGAAAATCAATCATAACGCTCAGCTTTGCCCTCGAGTTTCATTTGCAAATGTCTTTAGATCAACTTGCTTATTAGGATTAGGATTAGATTTATAGCTTGGGTTGTGGATGTTATATTTTGGTCACAAGAACCAGTTAGATGCTGGGTGTTCTGTGGCGTATGATTTAGTTCTTTAATTTCGCAATGTTTCCATCCTCTGCAACAAAATAAAAGCAAAGTACTGCAAATGCTGGCGATCTGAAATAAAAATACAAAGTGCTGGAGAAACGCTAATGGATGTGACAGCATCTGTGGAAAGAGGAACAGAATAAATGTTTGAAGACCAGTATGACTCTGGAACATGTACACCAGCATATATAATGTATAACCTTGTAGAGTGATGGAAAACTCCCCACTTGCCTGAGTGAATGCAACCCAAAAGACGTAATTTTGGGACCAAGCAGGGCAAAGCTGCCAGGTTGATTGGCATCCATGCACCACCTATAAACATTCATGGCCTCTGCCTGTAGTACATTGGTTTAAGTGTACACTTTCCACAAGATGCACTGAAGTAACTTGCTAGGACTGCTTCAATAACATTTTTCCAAATCCGCACCCTATACTAACTATTGCAGAATAGTATGAACATGGAAACATCACTACCTGCAATTTCCTCTCTGTCACCCACCCCACAACAAGCATATCCTCAAAGTGGGCTATGAAGTTAGTTAGCTCATTTAGTCCCTTGTTTATCAGGTGTTCCCAATTTTTAAAAATAATTCTGTAGCAAAGCTTTAGTCTTAAACAAGATAAAGGACAATTTATTATGTAATTATTGCTGAAAACAACTAATTTTTAAAAAAGTGGTTATTATCTAAACTACAAATTCAAATATTGGAAAGTAGATCTGGACTAAAAAGTACTCCCAGATGAAAGTGAGGTCTTTATTGTTGTTACTGGCTTGCTAGTTGCTTTAAGACTTTTTTTTTCAAAGAGAAGATGTTGAAAGCTTGTATTTAGAATTCAGCAGTCATGATGGCACTTGGAGGTTTCTCCAACAGATGGACTGAACAGAACAGGGTTTTGGGAGGGAGCGAAAGGTCTTTTTATTTTGCTTTCATGTAACTGCATGTTATGGCCCTGGTAGCCTTGTTCGATACTGCACTTTAGCTGGGTTACCTTTCTTTGTTTCCCTGTTGAGAATTTTTGTCCCTGTATGAAGATTTGAGATGGTATCGCACAGCGCTGTTCTTGGTGTTCTGCTTGAAATGATGTCTCAAAGCCTGATGGAAAATTTTATCACAGCTATTGTTTAACTTTGACAAATTGTTATACTATAAAGCAGAGTCAGTTACATTGAAATTTATTTCCAATCTCTTTTTAATATCAGAATTTTGAGCTGTGACCTATTTAAAGAATTCATTGTGTTGTCCAAATATTAATCAAATTCTAAATGTCTTCCTTTCTGCTTATGCTGAGATAATATCAGTCTCTCTCTGCCAGTTTGTTTATAGAGAATTGAAAAAGACAATCGCGAAATTTTCTGGAGCCAGTTTGCAGGATTCACTGTCCGCTTTTATAGGCAGAATAATCATTTTTACAAAATTATATATCATAACTTGTTATAATCCCAATTGATGGTACTCCTGGTCAAATCGGATCGCCGAATAAAATCTGGCCTCATGGATCATGTTTTTTTGAAAAGTTAATGTGGTGGCTATTACAGAAAAATAACCACGTAAGGCAGTGGAGTTTCTTTAACAATAGAAGAGAAGTTTATTGCATAACAGATGGGAACAGAAAATAAACCAAACTATCTAAATGTAAAACACAGTTAGAAAAATCTTAAAACAACCAGAAAAACAAAGATGCAACCTATTCCCCAAAGCTATTGCTTTACATGGATTCAAATCCAGAGAAATTACGTCTCTATTTCAAATACTTGAGTTTGTTTTAATTCATTCTCCTCATTTTCTTCCCTGTGAACTGTGGAGTCCCACATAATTAGACTTAAAACTTCCAATAATCTGCAGATTTCTAGCCACATACTCCTTGCCTGGAATCTGCACATACTAAACTTTTCTATTGAGGTAACTTATTTCCTTAACTGCCCTGAAAAAAATCTAGAAAAAAAGACTGTCCTTTAACCAGTCAGGTTTAAAAAAAAATCAATCTCAGCGTTTCCAAAATCCTTTGATCTTTGATTATCTTGGATTTGGTTCTGGGTAAAGGCCTACAATTTTTACACTGCCTGTTGTGAACCACCCAGTATATAAATTATCCATTGCTTAGGATTTTGTGGGGTTGGGGTTGGGGTTGGGGGGCAGCTAATAACCCTCGGCTCCATTTTCCTGCCTTTTGTCCATAATCCTTGATTCGTTCAAAGATTAAAAATATGTTTATCTCGGCCTTGAATATACTTAATAACCCAGCTTCAACAGCTCTCTGGTAAAGAGGTCCACAGATTCACTACCTCTGAGTGCAAAAATTCTTCCTGTTTTGTCTTAAGTGGGTGATGATTTCTTCTGAGATTATGCACTCTGGTCCTAGATTCTCGCCCAAGAAGAAACACCCTCTACTCCTTTATAACACAGTGTGGAGCTGCAGTAACACAGCAGGCCAGGCAGGATGCTGCCTGGCCTGCTGTGTTACTGCAGCTCCACACTGTGTTATCTCTGACTTCAGCATCAGTTCTTACTATCTCTACTTATTTATCCTGTTTGTGTGTTTCTTGCATGTTTCAATAACGTTGCCTCCCATTCTTCTTAATTCCAATGACAACAAACTACTTCCCATAGGACAGTCCTTCCATACCTAATATCACCGTAGTGAACCTTCTCTGAACTGTCTCCAATTCCATTGTATCTATCCTTAGATAAGGGATCTAAAACTGTTCACAGTATTTCTGCTATGGTGTGACTCGTGCCTTGTGTGGTCTTAGCAAACCTCCCTACTTATATACTCCACTTACCTTCCCTATGAACCATTGATCTTGGCTGCTAGCTTTTAGTGATTCATGTATGTGGACTCCCAAATCCCTCTGTTCTGTAGCTTTCTCCATTCAAATAATATTCAGCTCCCCTGTTCTTTTTGCCAAAATGTGTAACCTCACATTTTCCCACATTATATTCCATCTGCCAAGATTTTGCCCATTCAGTTAATCTGTCTACATCCACTTCAAACTCTGTCACCCTGAACACTTTCCTTCCAACATAACTTTGTGTAATCTGCAAATTTGGCTAAAGTAGACATTCACTTTCCTCATCCAAGTCATTAATATATATTATAAATGATCGTGGCCCCAGCGCTGATCCCCGTGGCACACTTCTAGTTACAGTTCGCCATCCTGAAAATGGCATCCATACCCCAACTCTGTCTCCTCTCAGCATATTAGTGGATAGGGGATTAGTGGATTAGAGATTTTTGGTGGAGATAGCCAATCCTCTATCCAGCACCGAGGGCTGTTTTCTTATTAAGTAGTCTAATGTGTGGTACCTCATTAAATGTCTTCTGCAAATCAAAATTTCATCTGTTGCTTCCTGAATGACTCAAGTTTATCAGGCATGCCTGCCCATTCATGATGCAATGCTGATTCTACTTGATTGTATTATATATTTATAAATGCTCTGCTATTAAGTCCTTTATAATAGACTTTCACGTTTTCCCAATAACTACTGTTAAGCTAACTTGCCAAAATTACTTTTTTTTTTTTGCCTTCTTTCCCTTTCTTTCGGAGTTTTCCACTCTTCTGGAACTTTTCTAGAATCTAAGGATTCCTGGCAGATTGTTACCAGTGCATTCACAAAACCATAGCTACTTTAATATCGTAGGATACATCCCATCAGGTCCAGAGTACTTGTTGGTCTTCAGCCCGATAACTATCTACAGTAAAGTGCTAGCGGAAAGTAATTGTATTTATTTCATCTCCTCCTTTTGCCTCTTGCATTTTAATTCTTCTGGAATTCTTTTAGTGTCTTCTACTGTGAAGACTAATGCAATTTATTCAACTGCTCTGCCATTTCCTGGTTCCCCATTACTATTACCTCATTTTCTAAGGGGTCTATGTTCATTTTGGTTTCTCTCTTTTTTAAAGAAATTCTTACTGTCTGTCTTTGTATTTCTTACAAGTTTACTCTCACTCCCTCTTTATTATTTCTTTGATACCTTTTTACGGTATTTGAAACTTCGCAATCATCTGGTCTGCACTAATCTTTGCCAAAATGTATAGTTTTTTTTTCTTTCAATTTGATGTTATCCTTAACTTCCATGGTTGGTAACACCTTACTCGAATCCTTTCCTGCTGGGATGTATTTTTGCTGTGAGCCTTGAATTGTTTAGTGTCTGCCATTGTTCCTCAACATGTCTTAACTACTTTGAGTCCATTCCAGCCAGCCTTACCTTCATTCCTTTTTAATTGCTGTTATTTAAGCTTATCTCAGTTTTTTTCTGACCCAAGTTCATCTCTCAAGCTGAATCGTAAATAGCTTGGTCCCTGTTGGATCCACAACATATTGTTCTAGGAAACTGTCTGCAGTAGACACTATGAATTCTTTCTGATGGCTATCTCTGCCAATCTGACTATCCCAATCTATATGAAGATTTAACGCACCCATGATTAATGTACTGCCTTTGTTACATTCCTTCATTATCTCCTGATTTATTCTCTCTACCACCATATAGCTACTATTAGGGGGCCTATAGACTCTTTAGGTGCTTGCAGTTTGATAAATATTTTACATAAATAATTATTTGTATTACTTTTACTTGGTACTGATGTAATATTATAGAGACTTTTATAGTAACTGTTTTTTGCTTGTATCCAGAGCATTATTTCCTTCATGTACACTTTCAACCATAATAACAGTTCAAACATTTCAAAATTCATGGTCAAAATCAGTGGATTGCATGTTCTTAAACTGGACTCAAAGTTATTATTTCCGGCTTTACTTAGTTGCAAGACAGAATGCCAAGGCAATCTCCTGAAAATGCCATTGCTAATTATGAGGCATCCAGGTCTCTCCTGCTTAACTTTTATATTAGAAAATACATGAACTAAAACTGACATCAAACTGAACATTCAGTAACTTTTTGCAGGTAAGACACAGGCGTCGAATCGGCAGAATATTTGGAATGCCAAACGAGTTGTCTTCCTTACACCTCAAGTTATGATGAATGATCTTTCTCGTGAAGCTTGTCCAGCTGCTGATGTGAAGTGTTTGGTTGTTGATGAAGCTCACAAGGCACTAGGAAATCATGCTTACTGCCAGGTACAATAAATGTTGTGCATGTAGCTTTATTTTGTGTGAGCGATGTCTTATGTTTTTTTTCATTATTTTCTCTTTCTTTCTCGCAGGTTGTTCGAGAGCTGTGTAATTATACACATCAGTTCCGTGTTCTTGCTTTGACTGCAACGCCAGGTAGTGACGTAAAGGTTCGTTACTCGTGCAATCTATCCAAAATGTGAAAGTTGAATGATTTTGAAGTTAATCTGTTTTACTGAAATTCAGGTAATTGCAGTTCACAAAGGAATTAAACAAGGAAGAATGTCAAAGCTATAAGCGTTTGAGGCCTGGAGGGTGCCCATATATTCACTTCAGATATCTGCAGTTCATTTACTGTAAATATTGAAACAATAAGTGGTGTTGGGGCTTCTATCCATTACACAGAATACCTTATTCTTCTTATATGTTTGCTTACCCACAAGCATACAAACATAGAAATATGTTCATATTCATCTCCTTTATTACACTTAAAAATTACCATTGGGTTTAAGTTTGTTGCATTGTCTGTAAATAGGAACATAGGAGCACGTGTAAGTCATTCAACCCCTTGAACTTGCTCCAGCGTTTTAGATCATGGTTGATCACCATATCTATGCTGTTTTTCAGTGCTGTCCTCGTATTTCTTAATGCCACCAGTAATTAGAAATCTTTCAATGTCTGCCTTGAATCTACTTGAATGACTGAACTTCCAAAGCTGTACGGCAAAGAGAGTTTCAAAGACTCTGGTCCTCGGAGATAAAAATTTCCCTCCTTCTTCATAAACTGTGTCCTCTGTTTCATCTTGTAGGACACTAGAACAATACTTTCAACATCCGATTTATAAAGTCTCCTGAGGACCTTTCAAGTTTCAATAAAATCATCTCTCATTCTTCTAAAGTCTGGGTACAGTCCAGCCTGTCCAATTTTTCTCATAAGTATCAATTAAGTGAATCTTCTTTGAATTGCTTTTAATATTTTATATCCTTCTTTAAATAAGGAGATTAAAATCGTACATAGCACTGCAGATGTGATCTCCCTAGAACCATGTACGATAGCAAAACATCCCCACTTTTATAACACAGTGTGGAACTGAAGGAACATAGTAGGCCAGGCAGCATCAGAGGAGTAGGAAAGTTGACGTTTCGGGTCGGGCCTGCTGTGTTCCTCCAGCTCCACACTGTGTTATCTCTGACTCCACATCTGCAGTTCCTACTATCCCCACTTTCATTTTCTCTTCCTGTTGCAAAAAACACCAAAATTCCATTTATGTTCCTTAGCAATCTTTTGTGATTCATGTACCGGGACACCCAAATTTCTCAGTAGCTCTGTTCTGCAGTCTCTCCCCATTTAAACATTATGCTGCTTTTCTATAATTCCTGTGAAAGTGGAGAAATTTACATTTTCTGACTGAATTAGCCAAATTTGTGCTCACTCATTTAAGCTATGTATTTTCCCTTTGCAGAATTGTAATGTTCTCTTTAAAACTTGGTCCACAACCTATTTTTGAATCATAGAGTTATACACCACGGAGTTATTCAGCCTCTTCCTATAGATCAAACCCTCCACGCTCGGCAACATCCTCGTAAACCCTTTCTGCACCTTCTCAAGTTTAACATGTTTCCTTTGGAAGGGTGAATCATCAGCAATTTTATCAACTATTTGGTTCCTTCATCAAAATCATATTTACGCTTATTCTCTCTTTCCTGTTAGTTGAGCAATCCTCTTTTTAAGCTAATATGTTATTCCCTACACCATAAGATCTTAATTTATGTAATAACCTTTGAGGCATCTTGTTGAATGCCTTTGGAGTACAGTCCATCCACTGACATTACTCTCTAATCGTGTTTGTTGCTTCCTCAAAGAGCTCAAAGTGAAGCACAAATTTTTTTCCACAAAACAATGTTGATTCTGCTTGATTACATTAATCTCCTTAATTTTAGGTTCCAGCATTTTCGCTATGACTACTGTTCAGATAACTGACCTTTAATTTCCTGTTTTCTATCTCTTTCCTTTCTGAATAGAGGAGTCACATATTTGCTATTTTCCAATCTGTATTCCCTCTACCTTCATCCTCCTCTGCTCCAATGTAGTAAAATTTTAGCCTATACAATCATTCCTTATCAAATATTCCAATCTAGACAATATGTTTGTGTAATTCGTAAACCTGTTCAAGAACTCGGGAAGGAAAGGTTGGAGTTGTCTCATAATTTAAAAGGATAGGGAGGTGAAAGATGTTGTTTTGTTTTTGAGGGCCAGTGGTCAATGTGCTTTTGAAATGGATTATGTACCTTTTGGAGAAGATGAGGTAGCAGAGATATGTGGTCTGTATTTTCTTTGGAATTAAGATGGTGCAGAGGTGGAGCGCGCATGTAGGAAATGAGCCCTGAGTGAATTAACCAGATCGATGAGGTTCAGGCTAATTTGGTCAGAGAATCTGGGTCGACTGGCTTATAGGAACATAGGTGCAGTACTGGGCCATTCAGCTTCTCGAGCCTCTTCTACCATTCAATGACATCATGGCTGATCTTGGCTTAATTCTACATATCTGCCTTTGGCCCATAATCCCTTAATATCTTTGCTTAACTTTATCTCACTTAAAAGTTTTGTTAACAACTGATGCTGCACCACTGCTATTTGTGGAAAAGAGTTCGAAACATCTACCGTGCTCTATGTGTAGAAGTGCTTCTGTCTGGCCCCAATTTTCAAACTATGCCCCCAAATTCTAGAATCCTCAACCAGCGTTAATTGTTTATCTTTATCTATCCTGTCTTTTCCTGTTAATATTTTGAAGACTTCAATCAGATCATCCTTCATATTTCTTAAATTCTAGAGAAAATAGCCCTAATTTGTGTAATCTTTCCTCATAACTTAACACCTTAAATCCAGGAATCATTCTTGTAAACCTACATTGTAGTCCCTCCAAGGGCAGCATAACCTTCCTAAGATTGGTGTCCAGATCTGCTCTCAGTACTCCAAGTGAAGTTTAACTAGGGTTTTGTATAGGTGCAGCATAACTTATGCATTCTTGTACTCCAGTTGTCTAGGTACAAAGGCTAGCATTCCATTAGTTTTCTTGATTAAAATATCACAAACAAACGAAGAAAATAAAGATTTATGCACTTGAACCCTCACGTCTCCTGGAATATCCATTGTATACAACTTCATACCACCTAGAAAGTACCCTGATCTATTCTTTTACAGTCCAAAATCGATAACCTTACACTTGTTATGTTGAACTACATCTGCCATCATTTTGCCCATTCACTTAGTCTATCAATGTCCTTTTGTAGTTTTATGCTGTCAACCAAGCTGCCTAATTTTGTGTCATCAGCAAATTTGAAATTATGACTTTGGTTATTGATTACTTGGATAATGGCACAATGTGAATATTGAGGCCTTAAGATTCTTGTGGGACACCACTGGTCACATCCTTGATTGGCATAGGGGAGAAATGGTTAAATGGTAGATGAATGAAGATGCCTGTGAATTCTTTTCACTTGTTGGTATCACTTACCAACAAGAGGTTGGCAATGGAAAAATGTTGGGATTAGCTTTGGTCCCCAGGATTATTACAGAGTAGTGGATGGAGAAAGAAATCCATTGAAACATGATGCATAGCAGCTGGATTCGGTGGTTCATGGCTATACCACTGTGTGATGGGCAGTCGGTTTGTGTTCCTTTGTCGTTGGAGCCAAGATGAGTCTCTGCTTTGTTAATTCAGACAGCTGCTGGTGATGGTGTTGAATTGATTAGGACGTCAAAGATGGAGTGATGTTGAGTGGCTCAGCACATTGAAAACTGCAGAGATATCATGGCAACTTAAGGCACTTGGGAGTACAAAAAGAGTAGCTGGAAGCATCTTTAAAGAAATTTGTTGTTCTCGAACTTTTCTCTCGCTCGCTGTTGCTCTCACACACACACGCACATGCAATTTCTCGCACGCTCTCGCTCTCACACACACATGCAATTTCTCGTGCTCACGCTCTCTCTCTCTAATTCAATAACAAAAAAAGTCGAATTGAGAATCTAATGGTGACCATGAAATCATTGATTGTCCGAAAAAACCCATCTGGTTCACTAATGTCCAGTAGTAAAGGAATCTGCAATCCTTAGCTGTTCTGGCTTACGTGTGACTCCAGACCCACAGCAACGTGGTTGACTTTTAACACTTGAGGATGGTCAATAAATGGCGGTCTAGCCAGCAATGCCCACATCCTGTGAAGCAATTTTTAAACAAAAACTCTTTTGCTTTTCTACTCTGTCTCGCTTTTTTAAATTTTGTTTTTCTCTCCCTCTTTCCCCCTCTCTAGCTCTCTTCTTCTCTCTTGTAGGGTTGAACAGATTTGGACAGCATTTGGGAGATGAAGCATGCAAGCACTTATAATTTGCTCATACTGATTTACGTAACTATTACATTTTTACAACAGGCTGTACAACAAGTCCTTTCAAACCTGATGATTTCGCATCTTGAGGTTAGGTCTGAAAATTCCCTGGACCTCCAGCCTTACTCTCACCACAGACAAGTGGAGAAGTTTGTTGTTCCTCTGGGTAATGAGCTGATTGCTATCCAGTCTTTATACCTACAGGTACGTGTTATTTCTGTCTGGAAAATGCAGTGAAATTATTTGACTTTAGTGGAATTTTAACTAAATAGTAAAATGTCTGACTTTTCAGAGTTTACAATCCATCTTCCATCCTCGAGCTACTTCTTAATTTTCTTGCAAAAAAGTTGCTTTGGTTTGAAATAAAATCTTAAATCCAGAAGTAGCACCAGATATATTTAAAAATGAGGTGTCAATTTGGTGCAACTACCATACAGGACTACTTGCTTATGCTGTTTGGCACGCAGCAAGTGATAGACAGCTAAACAATCCTACAACAACCAAATCAGATCTAAGCTCTGCAATCTTTCCAAATCCAGTTGTGAATGGTGGTGGATAATTAAACAACTCACTGGAGGAGGAGGCTTCACAAATATCCACATCCTCAATGATGGAAGAACCCAACATATCAGTGCAAAAGGTAAGGCTGGAGCATTCACAGCAATCTTCAGCCAGACATGTCAAGTGTGTGATCCTTCTCTGCCTTCTCCACAGGTCCCCAACATCACTTAGACTTCAGCAAATTCAGTTAGCTCCACGTGATATCAAGAAATGGTTGGAGGCACTGGATAGTGCAAAGGTTATGGGCCCTGACAACGTTCTGGCAATACTACTGAAAATTTATGGTCCAGAACTTGTTGCTCCCCTCGCCAAGCTCTTCCAGCACGGTTAGAACACTGGTATCTGTCTGACAATGTGGAAAATTTTCCAGATATGTCCTATACACACAAATCAGGACAAATCCAACACTGCCAATTACTGCCCCATTAGTCTACTCTCGTACATCAGTAAATTGATGGAAGGTGTCATCAACAGTGCTGTCAAGCAGCACCTGCTCAGCGTAACCTGTTCAGTGACCATGACCACTTCTATCTCGAAGACAAAGGCAGCAGAACACCACAGCCTGCAAGTTCCCATCCATGCCATTCGCCATCCAACATGGAAATGTATTGCTCACTAACACTGGGTCAAAATCCTGGAATACCATCCCTAAGGGCATTGTGGGGCAGCTCACCACCTTCTCAAGGGCAATTAAAAATGGGCAACAACTGCTGGCCAGCCAGTGATGCCCACTCCACAAATAAGTTTATTTAACATGCTTAAGATTAAAGTTCCCTCTTAAGCTTTGTGCCCTGAGTGTTTCTATGCAGTCCAAACACAAGTCGATCCTTTGAGCTGCTTTGCATGTCTGACTGTTCAAACAAAAATGCTCTCTCAAATCAGCGTGGCACTGCAAAAACAGAATGGCAGGCTATGTTTCTATAGTTCTTTGCTGTCTTTTCAATTAAGTCTTTTCTCAACCTTATTGTAATAATGCTTCTATAGTAAGCTAGCTTTACTTAAAAATGGTTAATGGATATTATGGAGACAATTTTGCTTCTGATAAAAGTATAGCAAAAACTTGTATGAAGAATGAAAATATTTATGTTTAAAGCTGTGTTGCTAGTTTGCGTTAATCATGGTTCTGATTTTTAAAACAACGATTTGGAGCTCAATCAAATGAGCTAAATTTAAGTGTGATTTTGTTTTTTGAACATTGTGGTGCATACAAAGTTACACTATAACTTTGTTGAATCAGAGATAGTAGGAACTGCAGATAAGAACCAAAAAAGAATCCCCCTCGTCCTCGCGTACCAACCCACCAACCTCCGGATCCAACGCATCATCCTCCGACACTTCCGCCATCTGCAATCCGACCCCACCACCAAAGACATCTTTCCCTCCCCACCTTTATCTGGTTTCCGGAGGGACAACTCTCTCCGTGACTCCCTTGTCCGCTCCACACTCCCCTCCAGCTCCACCACACCCGGCACTTTTCCCTGCAACCGCAGGAAGTGCTACACCTGCCCCCATACCTCCTCCCTCACCCCCATCCCAGGCCCCAAGAAGACTTTCCACATCAAGCAGATGTTCACCTGCACATCTGCCAATGTGGTATACTGCATCCGCTGTACCCGGTGTGGCTTCCTCTACATCGGGGAAACCAAGCGGAGACTCGGGGACCGCTTTGCAGAACACCTACGCTCGGTTCGCAACAAACAACTGCACCTCCCAGTCGCGAACCATTTCAACTCCCCCTCCCATTCCTCAGACGACATGTCCATCCTGGGCCTCCTGCAGTGCCACAACGATGCCACCCGAAGGTTGCAGGAACAGCAACTCATATTCCGCTTGGGAACCCTGCAGCCCAATGGTATCAATGTGGATTTCACAAGTTTCAAAATCTCCCCTCCCCCCACCGCATCCCAAAACCAGTCCAACTCGTCCCTGCCTCCCTAACCTGTTCTTCCTCCCACCTATCCCCTCCTCCCACCTCAAGCCGCACCTCCATCTCCTACCGACCAACCTCATCCCGCCCCCTTGACCTGTCCGTCCTCCCTGGACTGACCTATCCCCTTCCTAACTCCCTACCTACACTCACCTTTCCTGGCCCCATCCCCGCCTCTTCGACCTGTTTGTTTCCTCTCCACCTATCCTCTCCTCTATCCCTCTTCTATCCGCCTCCCACTCTCTCCCTATTTATTTCAAAACCCCCTTCCCCTCCCCCTTTTCTGATGAAGGGTCTAGGCCCGAAACGTCAGCCTCTCTGCTCCTATGATGCTGCTTGGCCTGCTGTGTTCATCCAGCCCTGCACCTTGTTGTCTCGGATTCTCCAGCATCTGCAGTTCCTACTATCTCCTATACTTGATGCACTGACCGATGAAGGCAAGCGTGTCAAATGCCTTCTTTACCACACTGTATACCTGCTGCCCTGACTTCAACCAGGAATGGCTATGTTCATTCTTGGTGACCAGGACTAGAAGCACTGCTTATCATGTGATCTAACTAGCGTGCTATAGAGTTTCATATCTCCGATGGCTTATATTCTACAATGTTGACTATGTAGTTTGATATTCTTTTGTTTCTGTTAATTGTTGTTCTGCGCTATTGATATGTACTAAACACTGAATCTACTAAAACTTTTGACTATGTTATCTTCACTGTAGCTATTATGACAACATTTCTGGAGAATGAATGATCTCAATATTTTTCTTTTTATCTGACAAAAGGTGATGGATTTGAATTCCACCATGGCAGATGGTGGAATGTGAATTCAATAAAAATCTGCAATTAAGAGTCTAATGATGACCGTGAAACTGTTGTTAATTGTCAGAAAAACCCATCTGGTTCACTAATGTCCTTTAGGGAAGGAAACTGCTGTCCTAATATTGCCTGACGTAGTTATTTGCGTGGAAATTCAGCTATGAAGGCTGATAGATTCTCTCTCCTTGCTTTAACTTGCTTTGCAACAATACCTGGATAATCTCCAAGCCGGGGTGGACAAGTGGAATGTAGCATTCAATGCACAGGAGGGCCAGGCACTGGCCACATACAAGACCCACAGCATAGGGCTGACTGTTAACTGAACTTTGAAATGCTGTAGCAAGCCATTCATTTGTATTAAAATTGCTAAAATGTCTCAAAAAAGGAATCAAACCAGACTGACCACCTGACATCAATCTAGGCACCAGAAATGATAATGACAAAAACAGTCCTGTTGACCATGCAAAGTCCTCCTTACTAACATTTGGGGGCTTGTGTCAAAATTGGGAGAATTTGAAAACAAACTGGTCAAGTAACAACCTGACATGGTCACACTCCCCGAATCATATCTACAGGCAATGCTCCAGACACCATCGTCAACATCACTCAATACGTCCTGTCCCACTGGCAGGACAGACCCAGTAGGAGTGGTGGCACAGTGATGTACGTTTGGGAGGGAACTGCCCTGGAAGTCTTCAACATAGGTTTCAGACGCCATGAGGTCTTATGGCACCAGGTCAAACATAAAATAGGAAAACCCCTGCTGATTATCACGTACTGCCTCCTTCTCCTCCAGCTGATGAATCAGTGCTCCTCCATTTTGAACACAACTTAGGCAATATCTATCTTCCATCTTGCAAATGTGCCAAGCCTGCGAAGTCATCTCTCTATGACAAGTTCCAACATACTTTGAGAAGACTGCAATGTTTGTGATTTTGCCTTTCCATAAATTTCCCAAAAAACAATATTCAATCATGAAGGAACAGCAATATAGTTCCAGGTCAGGATGGAGAGTGTTTACTGGGGACATTGCAGATGATGGTGTTCACATGCATCTGCAGCTTATGTCATTCCAGAAATTGCTGATTTATAAAGGGCTGTTGAAGGATCCTGGGTGATTAAATGTAGTGCAACCCGCGAATGGTCCATGCTGCTGTCATTGTGCGTCAGTGAAAGAGTTAATGTTGAAGATGTTGGATGGGGTGCCAGTCAGTTGCTGCTTTTTGATGGGTGGCATCAAGTTTCTTGAGTGTTGTTGGAGCTGCTCTCATTCAGGCAAATGAGGAATATTCCATCACACTCCTGAGTTGACCCTTACAGATGTTGGACAGGAACTGGGGAGTCAGGTAGTGAGTCACTTGCTGCACAATTCCTTGCCTCTGACCTCCTCTTGTATGTGGCCAGTGCCTGGCCCTCCTGTGCATTGAATGCTACATTCCACTTGTCCACCCCAGCTTGGAGATTATCCAGGTATTGTTGCAAAGCAAGTTAAAGGCAAGGAGAGAGAATCTATCAGCCTTCATAGCTGAATTTCCACGCAAATAACTAATGGAGCATCATCAGTGTAAAGGAGTTCTCTGATTAAAACATTTTGCATTTCTGTCATTGCTTTCAGTCTTGACAGATTGTAGTCCCTTTCATCTGATATGGTACAAAATAAACACTTTCTCTTTCTGCAGAGAAGGCAAATGTCAGGACCCCGGTCAAGATCATTGAGATAATTTCAGTCTACTCGCTCTTTAACTGCATGGTTTGGTTTATATTTAGAAGTTGCATCCTTGCTTTACCGTATTTTTGAATGTTCAAGGCTTGGCAATGTTGTTCCTAAGATCTTGCACTTCTACTGTCACCTGTTCCCTCCTTCCAAAGATTAAAATCCCGCCTCCTTGACCTGTCCGTCCTCCCTGGACTGACCTATCTCCTCCCTAACTCCCCACCTACACTCACCTTTACTGGCTCCATCCCCGCCTCTTTGACCTGTCTGTCTCCTCTCCACCTATCTTCTCCTCTATTCATCTTCTATCCGCCTCCCCCTCTCTTCCTATTTATTTCAGAACCCCCTTCCCCTCCCCCCATTTCTGAAGAAGGGTCTAGGCCCAAAACGTCAGCCTTCCTGCTCCTCTGATGCTGCTTGGCCTGTTGTGGTCATCCAGCTCTACGCCTTGTTATCTCAGATTCTCCAGCATCTGCAGTTCCTACTATCATCAAAATAGGCTTTCTGTTTTCACTCTAGCAACTTCCATATTTAATGGATCATCATTTACATCACTTCCAAAATGATGTCCCAAACAATAACAACTAATGGTCCCTTCCCAAAGTTGTTTTCTTTTATATATTCACTTATGGGATGTGGGCATTGCTGGCTGGGCCAGCATTTATTACCTGTCCCTAGTTACCCCTTGCGAAGGTGAAGGTAAGCTGCCTCTTAAACCCCTGCAGTCCATGTGCTGTAGGTTGACCCACAATACCCTGATGGAGGATTTTCCAGGATTTTGATCCAGCAACAGTAAAGAAACAATGATATATTTCCAAGTCAAGATGATGAGTAGCTTGGAAGGTAACTTGCAAGTTGTGGTATTCACGTGTATCTACTGCTCTTGCTCATTTAGATGGAAGTGGTCATGGGTTTAGAAGATGCTGCCTAAGGATCTTTAGTGAAATTCTGCAGAGCAAATTGTAGATAGTGCACATTGCTGCTACTGAGAACATTGGTGGTGGAAGGAGTGAATGCTTGTGGATGTAGTGCCAATCAAGTGGGCTGTTTTGTCCTGGCTAATGTCAAGCTTCTTGAGTGTTGCTGGAGGTGCACTCATCAAGATGAGTGGGGACTGTTTCATCACACTCTTGACTTGAGTCTTGTAGTATGTGGACAGGCTCTGGGGAGTCAGGAGGTGCATCAGGAGCCTCTGATTTGTGAATCAACTGGTGACTGGGAAGTCAGAAACACATTTGTGGTCTAAATGAAGATACTCCTCTAAATGGATCCTAATCCACATTTTTCTCACCAGAGTAGAGGATATCTTGTTATGAGCATCGAATACAGTACATTAAATTGAAACAATGCAAGTAAACAAAAACAGAAGTTGCTGGAAAAGCTCAGCAGGTCTGGAAGCATCTATGAAAGAAAATGGGAATTAACATTTCGGATCCAGGGTTCTGAGGAAGGGTCAAGTAAATATTTCAAGTACAAGTAAATCCCTGTTTTCAACTGGAAGAAAGTGTTTGGGCCTTGAATAATCAGACGGGAGGAGGTAAAAGAACAGATGTTACATCTCCTATAGCTACTAAGATGCTGTGTGAAAGGGAGAGATCGAGGCTAAACCAGAGTATTATGGAGGAAGTAGTCCATTCGACCACTCAAAAGCCAGACAATGATCATCTCCACTGAGAGACGATCTAACTACTGCCCCTTGACATCCAATAGTGTTGCCATCACTGAATCCCTCAGTATTAACATCTTAGGTATACCACGCACCAGAAACATGACTGGACTCAGCACATAAATACTGTGGCTATAAGAACAGGTCAGAGACTCAAGGTTCATATGATTAACTAGGTTCATTTGATTAACTCCAATGGAGTCTGTGTTTCTAACTCCAGATGGTTAGCAAAAATGGCCACTGACTGCACTGATGGCACTGGTGATATCACACTACCATGAAAGAGCAAGTTTACTCTCAATGGGGACACTTGTTCTGTCACATTGTAATGATGTTCCAAAAAATTAATGTCAATGAGTCAACATGCAGGAGTTTCACTCTGCCCTGCAGTGTGATTTTATAGCAGTCACGTCTTTGTTCCCTGCAGATATTGTTCTGTTACTTAGCAGTGATGTAGCAATGCACCTTTGTGTTTCTTTATGTTGACAATAAATGCAGCCAATATCCATGGCGTCAAGGCGAATGAGAGGTGAAACAAATGTTAGGAGGACTGGATGCGGTGGATATCAAGAGGATATTCCTTATTCTGGGATATTAGAACTCACAGACATAATTTAAGAATAAGAGATTTCTATTTTACGGTCAAAATGAGGAATTTTTCTTCTCCAAGGGTTATTAGATTGTGGAATTCCGTTTCCAGTAATTTTAGTTTTAAAATATTTGATTAAAACGGAGTTTGATAGACGTAGCAGTCAAGGTTTATGGGGTGTAGACAGGAAAGTGGAGTTGAGACAACATCCCGACCAGCCATGATGTTATTGAGTGGTGGTGCAGGCTTCAAGGGCCAAAGAGGCCACTCTGCTGTTCCTATGTTTTGATCTGAAATGTTAAACAATCTCTAACGAGAGATACTGTTAGATGGGCTTAGAAATTCCAGTATTCTCTGTTTTTATTTCATATTTTCAGTACCAGCAAGTATGTTGCTCTGTATCAATTTCTTAGATGTCTGTGCTGCTCCGATGCCTTTGTGGAACATCTCTTTCTTAAGCAGAAATTGGAAAGCGTAACTACTTCGAACCTGTATATATCTATTTTTAAGAAAAGGTAAAGAATCAACAATGCTGTTTGTTGTCTGTTTTGTCTTTGGTTGGTTGTGGCTGGGACTATGTTGGAAACTGATCGCCCACGATGCATTGCGGTGTGATTTCCAAGATGGCGGTCGTGAATAAGGTCTATCGGCGGCCGCTGGGTGGCGGTGCAGGTTCCCGGGGAGTCTTGGGACGGTCATGGCCGCCGAGCCAGCGAGGCAGTGGACTGAGGAGCAGCTGAGGAGTGAGGATGTGGCGAAGAAAGAAATTATCCAGTTCCTGCAGCAGAGCGCCTCGGAGCCGGTGAGAGCGGGGTTGTGGGCAGGTTTTCTCCCCGTCGCCCCAGGCTTGGGTAGTGCTTGTGCTGGGAGCAGCTCGGCTTCGAGCCTAGGGAATCCAGTCCTGCAGCTCAGGGAGTCTGGCATGCGGCAACTTGGCCTTCGCGCCTGTGCGTTTGCAAAACTGCAAAGCAGCAAAAAATCAATGTTGATCACTTTTATATCAGTCACCCACTTCATATCTGCGGATCTAAAACCACAAATATTTCATGTGGTGTGCTATAAAGTTGCTGAATATTTCACTTCGTAAATACAAATCTTATTTTAAATGCACAGACCTGACATCACTGCAAATTTAAAAAAAATCGAATACCAAGTAGGTTGCACGTTTAAATGTGAAGAAGGCATATATATGAGAAAGTTCATGTTTGTGTATCAGAAGTCGAACTATTAAAAATTGCATTTCTGTGACATTGGTACTCAACGTGTTGTGTTTTCGAATTAGTTTCTTGGTGAACATAAGTTAATGGGAAACGTCAAGAATGTTGCCAAGACTGCAAAGAAGGAGCAGCTAATAGCTGCCTACAACCAACTTTTTGAAACTAAGGTGAGTAATTATGCTTATCATTGGATGTAATTCTAGATTTTTTGAAAATGGCTATTATATACTTAGTGTTCACATTGCTATAATTTCAACCATTTTTATTACTGGAATATACTAGATTAATACTTCAAAATTTGTATTTGATGTATAACTACGAATTTATGGTTTGCAAGTCAGGATAGTGCTATGTTTTTGTTTCTGTAGCATCTTTTTGTGATATGGCTTGTATGATCACCACAGTCATTCTTCCCACTAAGGGTTGAATGAAATAGATTTCAAGCAGATCAAGCAACTGAAGACTGAACAACCATGAGACTATGGGCAGATGCAGACTTGTATCCAAACACAATCTGTAACTTCGTGGCCATATGCCTGCAACCCCACATCCTAAACCACCATTACCATCAAGCTGGGAGATGAAACCTGGTTTACTAGGTTAATATTTACTTTTAGGTTTGCCTGGTGTTCCTCTTGGCATACCCTTCTGATCTCTTCATTGAACACAAACAGAATCCATCTCCTTTTTCGGTCAAATACCTCCCCTGTAATCTTATGCTTCTTTAAAAATATATGGACCAGTTCTTTGAGTTTATTCTGGTAACAAAAATGGTTTGGATTGGGAATTACTCTACTGTCCCACATCTACGCCCTTGAGAAAGTCAATATTACCCGCTGTATGGAGACCAAAAATATATAGAGTATTGTACTTGAAGCCTCAACAAGGTTTTGTTTCAAGACAAAAAAGGTATGTTTTGCCTCAGTGAATTATCTTGGGAATACACCCTAGTATGTTATTACCTATTATTTTATGACAATTGGTGATTAACCTTTAGAAATCGATCCATCAGAATTCCTTAATCGCTTTCCCTACCTAGTTGATGCTTTTCCCTATCTAGGATGTGTTTATGCAGCTTTTTTTCGAGAAATGCATAAAGCTGTATTTCTCCAAGTTAAACTTCATTTGTAGAGTCATAGGCCCAATCTCCCAGCACTTTTAAACTCCCTTTTGTGGAAGGCTTCATTTGATTTCTTCACTCTCCCTTATCTTTGCACAGTCTGAAAGTTTACACATCAATCCAACAACATCTGCACCTAGACTATTAATGAAAATAGTTACAAATTTTGCAGTTAGCAGTTACAGTGAGAACTATGTAAAAAAGACTATGGAACTGTTTTTATCATCTCAAGTCCTCATCTTTTTTTTACCACCAATCAAGTACTTTTGAAATGTAAGTGCTGCTATAATAGAAAAATGAGACAGTCAATTTATGCACAGCAGCATTCCATATAAACAGTAAGATAAATGAACATGGAACTTGTATATTTGTTGATTGAGGGATAAGACATCCAAGGATGCCTTTCTCTCCTTTGTTGAATAGGATTGGGGATCTTTTACATTAACAGAATATCTGGGGCTGTGATTTGATGTTTTATTCCAAAAGCCTTAGCAATTGTAATAGAAACTTTACACACTGCAGGATCTGACAAATAGTAATGAAATGAATGATAGTTTAATGCATTGCTTAAATATTTCAAAAATTTCCCATAATATATTGTCTGGTTCTTCAGTGCTGTTAGTATTATCAGTCCTCTATATGAGGTCAGATTATCCATTAATCCATGGTAGATTGAGTATTTACATCAATTTGTACTATATTTACACAAATAAAATTACAGGTTTAGTTTTGGTGGTTATTGTGCCTTTTCTTTGTTTTATAAACGATGGTTCATTAACCTGCAGAGGTTTAAAGGTACTGAATGTGTGGATAAAGTGACTCAGCAGCTTAAAGATGTGAAGCTCGGGACTGCTCAGGACAAAGCAAAGGCCAAGAAACCTGAAGTGACTGCAAGTGAGGTTAGTAAACTAAACTGAGGAATCCTTGCCTTTTAGAGAGTTGGCATTCTTGAATAAAAATATCTAAAGTATATACTTTTGAATATGATACAATATTCAATGGTCCAAATTTTGGAGCAGGATGATTTTAGATTTATTGGTTTCAAATATTTTTGTCCACAAAGTTGATATAGGTACAAGTTGATCATAGTACGCAAAAGAGTATGGTGAACAGTAAGAAATCTACTTAACTTTAAAGAATTGAAAATTAGATGAGGAGTAAATACAACAGTAAATTTGAGTAGGTGAATTCATTGTCAAATCAGGTATAGAAACATAAAAGAGAAGGAAAGAAAGGTTTAAGAGAAAAATAGAGACAATAGAAGATTGTGTTTTTAACATAATGTTTACAAAATCTCCAATAACTTACAACCTAAGGAAGTGAAACTCCATATTTTTTTAGATGTTCACCTGGGCTTGTGAACTTGACTGGCATATGATTATGGCACTATTAAGTGCACACTAGGATTTTTAATTTCTGAGCTGAAATTCCATGAAAATCACAGGTTAAAGGCAAGATGCTATTCTCTCGAGGCTATTGATAGAACTGGACAAATCAGCCAGCAATTGTGATAATTCACAATTCAGAGTATTTTTTCCACATCTCAAGTTGCTGACTGAATTGAACGTTAATAGAACACTTTTTTCAGAAAATTCTGTGCCACAAACTCTAGGCGTTAGATAATAGTTTATTTTGTATCACTTTTGCCTGTTTGAAATATTATGATTTGAAAGTTAATTAAATGAATAAAATTCTGTTCTCACTACAATTTCAACATCTTTATGATCATTTCTAGGAACCACCAAAATATACCAAATCCATTTTGCAGAAAGGAGACAAAACCAACTTTCCCAAGAAGGGTGACACTGTCCACTGTTGGTACACAGGATCATTAGAAGATGGGACTATTTTTGACACAAATATTGCTTCTAGTAAGAATCTAATACAATAGAAGTGTTTTATAATTAGACTAAATAATTTGGACTCTGAGCAAGTGTGAGGTATGATGTTGCCTATACTTCCAAGCTTATCTACATCACTACATTTAAAATATAATCTTGTGCATTTCTCTTTGTAATTCAGTGAACTTGTCACATTGTTTAATTATGAATGCAGATAAACCAGACTGAAAACCCCCAACTTCACTCTTAGATCATACTGTAGAGTCTTTTAAACAGATTTTGTGTAGTGAAGAGGTTACGAGATGTTGTTATGAATTTGTTGTAAACAGGAAACCTCTTATAATAGTTTCAAGTGCAATGCTATTTTCTCTCCTTTTATTTTTACAAAACACAATGCTTTCAACTCGTTCCTCAACCTTTAAGGAAGTGACAAGTCTTTTACATTTTTTCTTAAAGAGCTGTCAAAACAAGAAAATGTATGCAGTGACTGACATTGCATTCTTATTTTTCAGGAGATACATTAATGTAAACTACTGTTTTAAACATTTTAAATAATTTATGCATTCTCAAAGTGACAAATTTTAGACTTGTCTCTATGACTTTAGTTTTCTGAATACATTGGAGACTTGAGAGCGGGGCATTTGATTTCCTTTATCATTTTTATTGCTGCACTAAGTATTTAGTCTTTCCCTGATGGCATAGATTACATTAAGAATTCATGGCACCTTCTGTTTATTCGGTGAATTTAGATTAAACTTTGGAGTTTGTTGTTTTGAATTGTGGTTGATACACTTAGCTGGATTTTGATTTATAAGAGGGCAACAGCACAAGGACCTTAGAGTAAGCTGTTGGCAAAACTTATGGGATCTTGGGCTTCATTGAGACATTGAGGACAGAGGAGGGAAGTTGTGCTGAACCTTTTCTAAAGCTTTGGTTACAGTATTTTTTAACAGGTATTTTCTAATCAACCTGTTCAGAGATGTTATTGCACACCTGTGAAGCAGGTTGGACTTGAACCCAAACCTTCTAGCCCAGAAGTAGGGGTACTACCACCACACCGCAAGAGACCCTGGAGCTTTTATAAGATAGACCAGAAAAAAATCCCATTCACAATAATGCAAAGACTAGGAAAAACAGGTTTAAGATTTTGGGAGACGGAATATAAAGAGGAACATTTTTATACAGCGAATGGTTATGATCTTGAACTCACTCACCACAAGGCTGGTAGATTCAGAAACAATAGTTTCAAAAGAAAATTTGATGGGTACTTGAAGGGACTAAACTTGCAGGGATAAGAAACTGAGCAGGAGAGTTGGACTGACTGGATTGCTGCTATGGTTGAACTCCTCCTGTGACATAGAATCATTTATGACTAATATACGCTTTTTGTTTCATTTTGTTTATTGGCCACAGGCTATTACTACACAAAAGATTATAAAAATATTTTGAAAATTTACTTCTTCTACAACTCTGCTGAAAATAGTGATTTGAGCTTAGGAATATTTCCAATGCTGTTTAGCGTTAACTGGCCTTTTTGGCTTAAGTTGTAAAGAAAGACCTCACTTTATATGGTGTAGAGAATGCCAAATAAATTAAGACAAGTGAATGAGATTTAAGCCAATTCACTCTTAAGTGATTAATGGAATTTCTTTTTATAGGTTCCAAAAAGAAAAAAGCAACAAAACCTCTGAGCTTCAAAGTAGGAATTGGAAAAGTTATTCGAGGGGTAAGAGTACAGTTTACAGAGCTGTGTACTTTTATCTTTATCAAAATTGCATTTAAATTAGTTACCTAGTGTTCTGATAAATGGCAGTAACAGACCTCTACAAACTGACCATTTTTTTGCAAGCTGATTGACAATGGAGAACATTAAGTCTTAGATCCTGTAATAATGGCCAAACACACATATTTTACAGAATAATTCATGAAATGCAATGAGGAACTGGAACCTTGATTGTAATTTCCTGTCCTCAAGGCCAATGAGACCAAGTTAATCAAGCTAGCTGCATTTGAAATCTATCAACTCAATGATCAATTCTGTTACTAAACCCTTGTGGCTTCTTTGGATAATAACATTCACCAATATAGGCCTTTGCACAATTGGAAAGCTTGTTTTTAATTATTAATAACTTGTTTGCTGTGTTGCATTTATCATGTAATTTTTTTTTGTAGTGGGATGAAGCACTCTTGACCATGAGTAAAGGGGAAAAGGCCCAGCTACAGATTGAATCTGACTGGGGATATGGTAAGAAAGGAAAGCCAGAAGCCAAGTATCCTTTTATTATAGCTTGTTGAAAATAGTTTCCTCCCCCCCACCCCACCTTAAACTGCAGAAGAGAGGAGCTCAGCTAAGTTTAGCTGATAGAGCAGTGAAATTGAGAATATTTGTTCAGTCTTAGAGGAAGCTATTTCTATAGCAACAATTAGAGATTGTGCAGAGAACATAGCTGTGAATACATAATGGGAAATTAAACATGAACTCTTAATGTTTGCAGTATACTTTTTGCTAAACCATTAATAGCTTGTAGAAAGGATCATTTGAGTTTTTAGTAATAACTATTTTCTTTAACTGTAAAACAGAATTCCACCAAATGCTAAACTAATATTTGAAGTTGAGCTAGTGGACATTGAGTAACTTGAATGCAACACCTTGAGCTGAATGCTTCAAAACACTGCCTTTGAATTGGCCAATGTTGTTTTACTGAAAGTTCCTTCTTAATCTTGTTAAATAAAGTATGCAGCTTAAGAACAACTGTATTTGTATAGAACCTTATTGAATTGAGTGTTTAATGTGATTACATGAAAGGCAGCTTTTATTTGCTGATTTCATTAATTCTTGCACCTCAGAACTAGTTATGCTTTTATTAAGACAAGAATTGTTCACATTGCAAACAAAAATAAAATGTTTGAGCCACTGCAGGTTTTATGTTCATGAAATGTACTTCTGAATGTGTGGTGTTAAACTGAATTATGTTCTACTATTGTATATACACAAAGGCTTGCACCTGCTAATCTTTTGTGCATCATTTGAGCTGGTTTCACAAGTTGCTGAAAGTTCAAGCACTCCCCAGGATACCAACTTCTGGTGACGTCCAAGTAGTATGGATTAGTTTGCACTTCCTTTTAAGAGTTAGCAAGAGCTACTGGATAAATTTGTGGATAGGGAGAAACATGTGGGCAAAAACAAACGCTCACCATAGCACATATGTACTGAGACATTAACATTCAGCAAAGGCTGTTGAGAAAGGCACAAAATGCTCTAATTCTGATCTTTGTTGAAGATGGGTTGGGCCTAGAACCTGAAATGTCCTAAGTGTGACACTATTAAAAGAAACTAGATAATTTTGAATATTCTTTGTTCAATTCTGAATCTTAACTCAACAGGTTGATTAATCAAATGCTTTCTGCATACATCAGAGACTAGAATCACAGAATCCCTAGAGTGTAGAAACAGGCCCTTCAGCCCAAGTCCAAACCCATTCCCCCCATAACCCACCTAATTCTACACATCCCTGAACACTACAGGCAATTTAGCATGGCTAGTCCACCTAGCCTGCATTTCTTTGGACTGTGGGAAGAAACCAGAGCACCTGGAGGAAACCCACACAGAGACTGGGAGAATGTGCGAACTCCACACAGACAGATGCCTGAGGGTGGAATTGAATCTAGGTCCCTGGCTGTGAGGCAGCAGTGCTAACCACAGTGCCACTGTGCTATGTATTCTTAACAGGTTTATCAAAAATTTTTTTACTTCAAAGCCTAAAGCATGTTAATATTTATTACTACTTATGACTGTATTAGCACTTCAATGGAGGTGACTCATGAAAACTTAATTCCAAGATGTTGCATTAGTAGCCTAATGTAATGATGTCCAAGATTGCACTCAGGTATTTGTGCCTAAATTTACTAAATCAATATAGAATCTAGTAAATCGTGCAGCTAGAATTTAAATCCATACTTCACATGCAGAATGTATCAAGGAACAAATTTGAAAGTACATTGACAAGTGTTTTCAGTGGAATTCTTGTATATTTTAGTGAATCAAATATACAGTTATACTTCAGAACAGACCAAGACATTTGTTAAAAGTTGCTGGAAAGTTTTAGAAAAAAAAAAAAAATCACTTAAGGATCTGAATACCATAGAAGCCATTACTTCATTTGGCATAGTTCCAGCCAAGTTAGCCAGTCCATAAGCATGAGGCATAGATGTCAATTCAGTGAATCAAAGAGTTTCTGATGAAAAACATATTAGGAGTTTGAATTTGGTCCCTTCCTCTTTCCAAAGCATGGCACAACATTTACAAAACGGCGATTGTACTGCATGCGCCTCTTTGCTCGGCCAGTCTTCTTTTTCCTCTTCTCTTGTTTTGCAACCTATGCAAAGAATAGTTAGTGCAAATTCAAAATATTAGTACAAAACATGCACTTGGAACCAAGTATGTAAAATGCAGGATTGGAGGTTTATGCCCTTTTTCAAATAAAGGATGTAGAGGTCAAGATGTAAAAGAACAGGAAATAAATATATCCAGTCATAAAAGTAGCAAAAAAAAAACATGCTGGGAAATTAAATGGAGCTAGACACTGACATTGAAGGAAACAGCTACAGAGTGGATACATTGTTAGTAATCTTCATTCTATAAAAATCCCAGAAGATCAGGAAAACATTTCAATAAAGCAACAGAGATAAACCACAGGCCAGTTAGATTAACATCTGTTACTGGGAAACAATTTGTTATAACAATGTATTAAAGCATTCAAAAGTGCTTAAGATCAGTCAGCATGAATACAGGATCAGCTAACTAATAGAAGGTTGAGAAAGGGCACATTTTCAGGCTGGCAACCTCCTAATGGTGTGCTGTAGGGATCAGTGCTGGGCCACAAATATTTACAGTATATTAATGACTTGGGTGAAGAAAGTGAATGTACTGCAGTGCTTGAGGGGCAAGATGATTCAGATCTCCACCTTATAGTTACTAGCAAAATTGGTGATGATATTCAATATGATCTATGTACACATTTTAGATATACACAAAGCTACAGCAAAACCTTTAATATTTTTGTTGCAGGCACACAGTCAAAAAAAAAAAAAAAAAACTTACCTTAGGAGTTTGACCTTTTACTTTTCCAGCTCGAGCAAGGGATCCATGGACCTTACCTAAAAAGAAGAAAAAAAAGTTTAAAGTATATTTCAAGAGAATTTTCAGACAAAGCTTTACCAATATATGTTCTTATGATGATAAATCTCAAAGAAACAGACTTGTAACAGCTCCTGGATCACCTGGAAGCTGGTGTGCAAACATCCATATGCTTACTGGCAATTACCATAGGGAAGTTGGCAAATATCGACATGATACTACTAGACAGCTCCTTCACTTCAACAACTCAAATCATTATATATTAAAAAAAGTGTTGCTTTGCTGCTAAAGTATACAGTTCCATACTTGGGGCTCTTGTGGGACAGTGCTTAGTGTCTCTGGACCAGGAGGCACAGGTTCAAGTCCTACCTGCTCCAGCTGTCTGACAACACCTCTGAACAGGTTGATGAGAAACTAATTCTGTGCTGCATTCAAGGAGAGAAGCTGCACCTGTGGCAGTGGCAAAGCTGTGTGTTCTAAGCAAAAGGCTACCACCATCTTAGAGGTGGTCAGAAAAAGAGTAAGGATGTGTGGTACGTGCCAAAGTCAAATTTCTCAACCATTCCATGATCTGCAACAAAATTAAGGAAGGCTATTGAAAGTGACAACAGTGAGAAGAGAATAGAGAGTTTGAGTTTAATTTTGGTTACAATGCAGCAAGTGATTCTTCAGTATCTTACCTGAAGTAAACTTTGCTTCTACAAAATGCAGCCTAATCTTTATACACTGAAGAGAAATTCTTGACAATTATACAAAGAAATAGTTGGTTATGCTGACACATTATTTGCAGCAATATCATCAAATTAGGCCAGTAAGGTCAATTGAAGTGACTGCTGCTAATACTGTAAATGTGATATTTTAGTATAGTAAAAAGGGAAATTCAAGTCACTACAATACATACCACCCAACAATCGAGCAACTACTTCAAGAGTGCAGTGCTCACTAATACCACATTGGTTTATGACAGCATCATCATCCAAGGGAGTGCCAGCCAAGAGGATCACTTGGTCAACAGCAGAGACTCC
>NC_063339.1:29525796-29557215 GCF_021869965.1 Rhincodon typus | reverse complement strand
AGAAAAAGAGAGATCTGCCGCACACGCGCACTATAACTGCGATCAACGGCGCATGCGCACGTACAAAAGAACGCCCGTCGACCAGTTTAGGCGGACTGTGCGCATGCGCAGTCTGTAAAGTCGCGGCGGAAAGTATCGGAGACGTATTTTTATCTTGTGGAGGATGCGTGATTTCCACGCGTCCTCATTGTGGGCAGTTGTTTCAGTGAATAGCTTCCGTCACATCGAATTAAAATGTTCCTTCAAATGATGTGGGTATTGCTGATTAGGCAGAATTTGTTGTCCTTTTTTAACTGATTTTGAGATGTGGTGAACCACCACTTCTGAATTTCTGCAGAAGGTGATTGCATCCGAGATACTAGGAACTGCAAATGCTGGAGAATCCGAGACAACAAGGTGCAGAGCTGGATAAACACTGCTGTGATTGCATCCGAAACGTTTCTCTTCCCAGCTGCTGCAAGCTTGCTGAGTTTTGTTGCCCGCACCTCCAGCAATTCGTTTTTGTTTCCAATTTCCAGAATTCCTAGCTCTTTGTTTTTGGGTGTTTAGACATTAAATCTTGTTTTCCTCTCCACAGCGGCTGCCGGACTCCGAATTTCTCTAATATTTTCTGTTTTCTGAACCATTACTGTTCTTGTTGAGACTTAACGAAATTCTTACAAGACTCGGCAGGGTGAATGCAGAAGGGAATGTTTGGTAGGGTCGGGATCGAGAGCAGGCGACACAGTATGCAAATATTTTGTAAGCTTCAATAAAATCACCAACTGCATTGGTTCAGAATGTGATCTTCAACGAGTCCTGCCTGTTGATAAGCTCATATGACTTAGTTGTTATGGGACTGGCACCCAAGTCATGTTGAACTGAAACATAAGTACCAGATTTAACACCTGAAAACGTAAGGGGAGGCAGCCATTCCTGTCCTTTATCAACTCTTGGGAACTACGGATTCAAAGATCCTGAGCGGGAAGACATTATTTGGTGAAAATGCAAGGATGATATTGTTGGAAAAAGTGGAAAAAGCCATTTCCTGTTGACCACTAGACAGGATCCAAATGGGAGTAGAGAGTCTGGTCAGAGATGCATTCTGTGGAAATCCAAGGATACTGCCCAACACTAGGGCTTTTCTGCCCTTCAGCGATTCTCAAACTCATGGAAACAACTTTTGACACGGGACATTACAAACCTGTTAAAAGCTTGGAAATAACTTTTGCATTGGCTCCTGTAAACACAGCAATTGGCAGAGTGGTGTAAGAAAATATGCAGCATATTAGCACACTAGAAGACATACCTTTTCTTTCGCTATAGTATCCATGCTAAGTAATATTCAGTTTGTTAGAGCTGCCCATGACAGAACAGTATAAAATGGCCAAATAAAGCCCCACCAATCTTTGCAGTATATGTTTAACAGACATTAGAAAGCGTGGAGAGAGCTTGTGTTCTCAGCACATAAAACAATAGCTGTCCATAAGATTGAATCTGCAACATGAAACTGCTCTCTTAAGAAAAGAACATTTCACATCAATTCGTTGTTTCTGTTAAGTTTTCTCTAATCAGTTATAAAGTAGGTTTCAGTATAAGATTATCTTGAAGAATCTTAAGATTCTGAAGTGGTTTCACATACATACAAAAATCACTAAAAAACATTAGAAGGAAAGACTTTAAAACTAATTACAAGTAATAAAAGGGGCCTCTCATCTCTTAACAAGGACAGCAGCTAAGAATTGGAATGGTGGGAAATCTCAAAGAAGCCTGTTACAGCCTTGTACGGGTATTTATGCTATAACGTGTTTCGTTAATGCAATTTGGCTGTACAGCGATTGAAGAATAGTGGGTGCTGTTTGGATAACACAACTTTCTACTGTACAGTACAGCGATTTCCCTATAACACAATTTTCTATATCGCAAGGTCGCACAAGATTGCAACTATTGTGTTAGAGGAGAACCACCTATACAAGATAAGCAGACACAGACGTCATAGTTGAGACACAAGAGTCACTGGTAACCATTCAAAATTCAACTTCTCACATCCTAAAATGGCCCAATCAGATCACAGCAATAAGCAATTACTAATATTCAGTGATGTAGTAAAAACCCAATCATAGTTGGATAACCCAGCACTAATTAGCTGATAGTATATAGGGGGAGGGAGTATATGCCACCACGTTAAGGTAGCAAGAAAATGTATAAAAGACAATTTGCTTGTATTAGAGACAGCAGCACTGACTTTTCTTCTGATCCGAGCCAAAGATTAAGGGGGCGATTAAGCACTCACGTCAGGGCCAGATTCGGGCTGGTCTTTGACCTCTCCCTGCATTATATTGGTGTTTGCTTGAAAAAAATTACCACATGCCTGATCTTTGCGGTCTCCTGAAATTTATTGCCTGCGAAAGGTCTTTCCAATACAGCTGATATTGATTGAAATAAACAAAAGCTTAGAACTTAAATGACCATTTCAAGTTGGCCCCTGTGAATTAATGTCTCAAGATATTGTCTGGGGATTATACAGAATTGGTGCTGATACTTTCAATATCGAGATTTAGATGTGGAGAAAACAACCATAATGAGATCAATTACCTTAATCATGAAGATAGGCTACATGAATTAAGCCCATCTGATTTAGAAACAAAATCTTGGCAGGCATGTAGCAGATTAGAGAGAAGTTTGAAACACTTAAGTTCGACAGGTGATGATGAATAGTACAGAACAAAATTTTATTAGATGCCAAGTTATTTCATACTTTCCCTAAAGCTCAGATTCAGTATAGTATCATATTTGATGGATTTGAATTTGTTTGATTTCCTTTAAAAATGGGGATTTTAACAAGCTGTGAATTGTGTACATATTTAGAGATAGTAGGAACTGCAGATGCTGGAGAATCCGAGACAACAAGGTGCAGGGCTGGATGAACACAGCAGGACAAGCAGCATCATAGGAGCAGAGAGGCTGACGTTTCGGGCCTAGACCCTTCATCAGAAAAGGGGGAGGGGAAGGGGGTTTTGAAATAAATAGGGAGAGAGTGGGAGGCGGATAGAAGAGGGATAGAGGAGAGGATAGGTGGAGAGGAAACAAACAGGTCGAAGAGGCGGGGATGGAGCCAGTAAAGGTGAGTGTAGGTAGGGAGTTAGGAAGGGGATAGGTCAGTCCAGGGAGGACGGACAGGTCAAGGGGGCGGGATGAGGTTGGTCGGTAGGAGATGGAGGTGCGGCTTGAGGTGGGAGGAGGGGATAGGTGGGAGGAAGAACAGGTTAGGGAGGCAGGGACGAGCTGGACTGGTTTTGGGATGCGGTAGGGGGAGGGGAGATTTTGAAACTTGTGAAATCCACATTGATACCATCGGGCTGCAGGGTTCCCAAGCGAAATATGAGTTGCTGTTCCTGCAACCTTCGGGTGGCATGGTTGTGGCACTGCAGGAGGCCCAGGATGGACATGTCGTCTGAGGAATGGGAGGGGGAGTTGAAATGGTTTGCGACTGGGAGGTGCAGTTGTTTGTTGCGAACCGAGCGTAGGTGTTCTGCAAAGCGGTCCCCGAGTCTCCGCTTGGTTTCCCCGATGTAGAGGAAGCCACACCGGGTACAGCGGATGCAGTATACCACATTGGCAGATGTGCAGGTGAACATCTGCTTGATGTGGAAAGTCTTCTTGGGGCCTGGGATGGGGGTGAGGGAGGAGGTATGGGGGCAGGTGTAGCACTTCCTGCCGTTGCAGGGAAAAGTGCCAGGTGTGGTGGAGCTGGAGGGGAGTGTGGAGCGGACAAGGGAGTCACGGAGAGAGTTGTCCCTCCGGAAAGCAGATAAGGGTGGGGAGGGAAAGATGTCTTTGGTGGTGGGGTCGGATTGCAGATGGCGGAAGTGTCGGAGGATGATGCGTTGGATCCGGAGGTTGGTGGGGTGGTACGTGAGGACGAGGGGGATTCTTTTTTGGTTCTTATTGCGTGGACGGGGTGTGAGGGATGAGGTGCGGGAGATGTGGGAGACACGGTTGAGGGCATTCTCGACCACCGAGGAGGGGAAGTTACGGTCCTTGAAAAACGAGGACAACTGAGATGTACGGGAGTGGAATGCCTCATCCTGGGAGCAGATGCGGCGGAGGCGAAGGAATTGGGAATAGGGGATAGCATTTTTGCAGGAACCACCTAGAAACAGATATTCATTTCAAGCCCACCGACTCCCACAGCTACCTAGAATACTCCTCCTCCCACCTCCTCTACATCGGGGAAACCAAGCGGAGACTCGGGGACCGCTTTGCAGAACACCTACGCTCGGTTCGCAATAAACAACTGCACCTCCCAGTCGCGAACCATGCAAAAAGTAAAGCCAGAAACAAAGGTCTTCTTCACAAATGAGATTAGTGCACAATGGTAGAGGGTCAAAAAAATTGAGATTTTTCTAGCTGTAGCTGAAGCATTAATCTTGGAATATGACTGATTACAAACTAGACTGCGATTCAAAGTAATCTGTAGCAAAAAATACTATAAAAGTTTATGTCCTCCTAACCAAATACAATACAATTGCATTGATGATAGAACTCTTATAGATGTGAAGTGATACATGGGGCAAAGGCATTAAAACAAGAACAGAGTTTAGTAAAGTCTGACTCAAAATTAGAAAAGGGTTTGAAATAAGAAATTTCTGTGCCTCATTTGAATCACATTCCAGAATACCAGTGAGAGTAACATTATAGACATTTCTTAATGAAGTTCACAGGGCGATCCCCATCTGTTCCAAGCAATCCTTCTATCTGATCAGCCTCTACATAAAATTCTTGATGTGTCTCAAACTTTCTACATGATCTTGAGCAGATATCCTCTTGCTGCTTTTGTACACTTAAAAGATAGATGTTACAAATGTGTGGAGTTTTATGTTGCATTAATTTTGGAAAATAATCTGCTCATAAGAGTAAGGAGTAGCTCTTTTATACTTAGTGCAAGCCAACAGATAATGGTAACAACCCTTTAATAAAATTGCTTCTAAAATTATAGCGAGTGTTTATAACAGGCAACTTCCATGTTTAATGTTGACCAGACAACCAACATTATTTCAGAATAGAGTGGTCAGGTGTAAATCCTCAAAATCCAATTGCTGAAGTGTTTTTAAAATATTTACTGCATGTAACAGTATTATTTCACAAAGCAGGAGGCACTTTCTTTTAATTATCTAAAGTCAGAACGCCCAGATGTGCAATCATATTTTAATTAAATATAAAAAGCAACATGTCTTTGAAGTTTTCAATTACAAATGTATTAGTTGTATACCTGATTATGTAGCTCAGCAATTTTTCAAAATCCCACAATTGAAGGAAATTGCCAGATAAGAAACTATACCATCAGTGGTGCTCTGCAGTATCTTTAAAATTTATTTTCCTATTATCAAATTAAGTATGAAGAGAATTTTTTTTAAAAAAACTCAAAAAAGATGAGAAATTCTCAAAACGCTTTTGAACATAAATCTTATCTGATCTCAAACAAACATCTTCCAGTAAACAATTTTTCCTCAGTTTTAATCCTTGAGAAAGAAATCCAGTCTTTGCAAGTCCTTTAAGATGCAATATTTTCCACTTTTTACTTTTAAAACGGAAACGAAACATCTCAGAACAAGAAATTCCAGTATATTATGTAGGTGGTGGGTAATACTGCCCGTAGTTCCAGGGTGTTGCATAATTGTACTGTTGGAAAAGACAAAAAAAAATTTAAACGTGTGACAGGAATTTTTAAACAAAGGAACTTAAGAACTTAAAAACTTAAAGGTATCTTGGTGATCATAAAAATTTAGGCTTTCATTGTAAACATTTAACTCTCAGATCAAGTACAGTAGTCATAAATAAAGAAAAGCTTTGCCTCCAATCCGCTGTATCCTGATGATTTAGATTTACTTTCTTTTATCCATCTGAGACATAAGCATTGAATTGGGTGAATTTTAGGCAGACCTATGCACATTAGACGGATTGCTAAAACTAATTTTTTGTTCAAATACCCATGGATCCAGCTGACAAGCAAATACTAGCCGAGAGAGACCGGATTCACATGCCTGTAATAAGTTGAAATTCAGCATTCAACTTAGATGCTCAGTCCTCCAAATGTTTTCTTTTCTACTTCACAAAAGGTTCTTAATGCTAAATGTAAAATATTTGAGGTGTACAACAGTCTAGCACAAAACTTGTAAAATCTTTCAACTTGTATTTTATAATAATCTTGTGTTCTAAATACAAGGGTGAATTAACATTTAAAATTTAATTCTCAAATGCAGCTGTTTAGCACTACCTGGTTACTGGGTAAGTAGTTGGCTGCCAACATTAAGTACTGTAATCCATGTGATGAAGATGCTTCTACAGTGCTATTTGAGTGTACCTAGATTTCAGTCTAGAGATTACAATACATCTTCAAATCTGGATGGGTTCAGACTTGGAAAATCAAGTATTGTATTTCCCTGTGAGACCAGGATAGTTTTTTTTAAATTTCACTTGTGGTACATGGGCGTCACTGGTGAGGTCAGCATGTATTGCCCATCCTTAGCTGCCCTTGAAGGTGGTCATGAGCAACTTTCTTGAACTGCTGTAGTCCATGTCATAGGTAAAAGCATAATGCTGTTGGGCAGGGAATTGCAGGATTTTGACTCAATGACATGGAAGGAACAGTGATATATTTTCAAGTCAGGATGCAAAATGACTTGCAGGAGAACTTCCAGGTGGTAGCATGTCCATGTACCTACTGCCCTTATTCTAGGTGGTAGTGGTACGAGTTTGGAAGGTGCTATGTAAGGATTTTTGGTAATTTGGGAGATGCTGCAGAAGGAATCTTAGTGAGATGCTGCAGGCATCATGCAGTTAGCACACAGTACTCGTAGAGTGGAGGTGTAATACGTTTAATTTCCAGACACAATAATAATTAGAAATGGAAATCCTGATTAAAGTTGACGGGAGAAAGTTGATATCGATGGATGTCAAAACAGTTGTGGTGACCTAATGGCCATTCAAGATCAGACAGATTAAGAGAGACTTTTGTGATCTGTATGTTGTTCTTTTTTTAGGAAACTAGACTACACAAGTTTGATATTTTCTCTGCTCAGTCCTAAAAGTGAACATGGAGGAAGAGACACCAAAGTAGTCCTCAGTACTGTGGGCTCAGGTACGACCTCTCGAGGGGAGGAACTATATCCCTGAACAGGTTGATTGCAAAATATCCAATTCAACCTATGTCAATATTTTCAATTCATGATTTTTTAAAAAGAAAGGAGCATCAGTATAAAACTGAATATGGAAACTCAATCTTTCAAAGAAATCAGAAGTGAGTTTATGATTCTCAAACTACTTACCTGATACCAAGCATTGTAATTATACGCAGACTGATTAGCCTGCAAGTCTCCACTCATCAGCTGGGCAGACGTTAATGTTGCATCACTCCTTTGTTTTTTCTCCTCTGGCTCTTCTGACCTATCACATATATATACACACACACACACACACACACATATCTAAATATACATTAAAACACTTCATTCTAGAGCATGTTATTGAAGAAGGAAGACTTTTGTTGAGAAAATTTGGGATAACCATACTGTTGACAAAATAATTGAAAAATTTAAATTAATTTTATTTAAAGATTATGAGGAATGTTCTATGGTAATAAAACTAGAGGTATATTTAACATCAATAAATAGTAAAATTAAAACTTCACTTCAACTCTGCAGCAGCATTTTATTCAGACAAAATTTGCCTGCGTTTGGCCCATATGTCTTTAAACCTTTCCTATTCATGTACTTATCCAAATGTCTTTAAAATGTTGCGCTACTGCCCCATTCTGGAATGGTGAAAGTTTCTATGAAAATTGCTGCAGTACAAACCATTATTCCTACTCCCACCTGAAATTATATGAAAAATAAATTTGAGTATGGCTGAAAAAGATGTCTTGTTAAAACTTCTCATCTTGCACTCAAATCAGGACAATTTGCATGAAATACCAAAAAGGAAAACATTTACAATGTACGAAAAGAAAAATGTTGATTCATTCGCAAGTGGACTCTGATTGGTAAAGGCTTTATCGCAGAAAGTAGTTAGGTGAGGACCCACAGTTTGCTGCCAAGCTGTGTTTCATTTTTAAACCAGGCATGCTGACTCCTATTGGTCAAGGCTCAATTGGTCTGAGACAATATGTGAACCACTTTTTTGGTTTGTGTTGAAACAAGTTCAGTATGTGTACAGCTCTTTAAGAGAAAAGTTTTCTAAGATTACAAAGAGATCTTGATCAAATGGGTCAACGGGCTCCAAAATGGCAGGAATTCAATTTGGATAAATTGGAGGGATTGCATTTTGGTAAGACAAACAGGGGCAGGACTTATAGAATTAATGATAGGGCTTTGGGCAGAGTTGTAGAACAGTTGAACCTAGGGGTTCAGATACATAATCCTTTGAAGTCTGAACCACATATAGACAAGGTGGTTATAGAGGCATTTAGCGTATTGGTTTCATTGCTCAGTCCTTTGAGTATTGGAGTTTGGACAGCATGTTGAGGTTGTACAGGATATTGGTGAGGCCTCTTCTGGAGTACTGTGTCCAGTTCTGGTCGCCCTGTTATAGGAATGATATTATTAAGCTAGACAGGGATCTGAAGAGATTGACCAGCAATGTTACCGGGTATGGAAGATTTAAGTTATAAGGAAAGGCTGGACTCTTCTACTGCAGCATAGGAGGTTGAGAAGTGACCTTTTAGGGGTTTATAAAATCATGAAGGGTATAGATAGGGCTAATGGCAGGCGTCTTTTCTCTAGGATGAGGGATTTCAACACTAGGGGGCATATTTTTAAGGTGAGAGAGGAAGATTGGAAGGAAAAAGACATGAGGGGCAATATTTTAAAAAACACAGATGGTGCTTCACGTGTGGAATGAACTTCCAGAGGAAGAGGAGGATGTGGGCATAGTAACAACATTGGTTTGGAGGGATATGGGCCAAGAGCAGGTAGGTGGGACTAGTTTAAATTGGGATTATGTTTGTCATGAACTGGTTGGACTGAAGGGTTTGTTTCCATGCTGTATAACTCTATAACGGGGCCCTGTGTATTAATATGTACATTGACTTGTGGATTGTCCTGATGAATGCAAGATGAAAGCTTCAACAAAATATCTTTCTAGAGCAACATTTTAGTTTCATATTAGAAAATGTTTATTTAAAAATAAATTCATAATGTCAGACTCTAATCATCACCTCAACAGACTACACTTCTCAAAAAATGCATCAAGATCTTAAGCATGTATAAAAAAATTCAGAAAAAGCTAAATGTTTGTACTGACAAAGCAGCAAGAAAAACAATGAACATGTAGAGAAATAGGCAGAAACCACCATTCAGCCCCTTGAGGCTGCTCTGTTATTTAAGGGTAATGGTCTACCTTTCATTTCAATTCCACTTCCTGCACCCCTCAGATCCCAGATAAGTTAAAAATATCAATCTCACATCTCTGTTAATGTAATTTCTGGTGGAACAAGGCAGGCAGAGAGAGTTCGATTGTAGGTCAGCTAGCTGAATGGCAGAAACCAGCTTGATGGGCTAAATGGCTTGCTCCCTTCTCTATCCTTTGTGAGCCACATGAGTAAAGCGGAGCAGTTCCCCCTTTTTGATGAATTATCTGAATCAGATAAGCATTTGACTACCATATAGTTATTTATTTATTTATATATTTTATTACTCAAATATAAATAGAAAGAATAGCAGATGCTGGAAATCAAACAAAAACAGAAACTGAAAAGTTCAGCAGGCCTGGCAGTATCGGTTGGGAGAAATCAGAGTTAATTGTTTTGGGTGCAGTCACCCTTCCTCAGACTAGTTCTTTGGAAGGGTCAATGGACCTGAACATTAACTCTGATTGCTCTCTACACTTACTGCCACACCTGCTGAGCTTTTCCAGCACTTTCTGTTTTTTGTGTATGTATATATAAAATTCACTTAATTGAATTGGTGTCCTGACACTTTGGCAGTCTGCGGACAATCCAGATTGTGTTGTTATATATGGATCAATTAGTCATATGTTTGGCTGCAAGCAACAAAACTCAATTTTGTAAAGGGCTGCGCACAAGAGAAGACTCATTCAGGAGATTTCCCATGAAGAACAGGTTTTTACCAAAACAAAATTAAAAATTCAATCAACTTGAGTACAAAAACAAAACTTGCCCATTTTCTGCCTTTCTTTTAGATGACTCCTGCTCTTTTAAAAGCTGTTGATGATCATCATAAGCCACCATGAGTCTAGGATACAGAAAACAATTAATGGCAGTTTCCAAGGATTTTCAAACTATTTCTGTGCATGTTTTAGCAAAGTATTACATCATAGTGGATCACCTGAAATAACACGTGTCCTATCAGTACAGTTTCATTTAAAAACAAGAATTCAAGCTGTTTAAGACAGGAAAAAAAATGGTTAAATTAGTTATTTGAAAGCGATGCTGACTTTCACATTTCTGCAGCTTTTATCAATCACATTCAAGATTATTCTTCCCCCAAATTACCAACATATACAAATTTCATCCCATCTGATAAACTTTATTTAATTCCAACTTTATTTAACATAAAGCAGGCTTACTTGTAACAAGCAAACAAAGAACTTTAAGATGCTGGAAATCTGAAACAAAAACAAATTGCCAGAGGGAAACAAAGTCAGCATGCCTGGCAGCTTTTATGGAGAGGAAGCAGTGTCAATGTTTAGAGTCCAGGGACCCTTCTTCACAACTGATTGTAGCTAGAAAAAAGTAGTACATATGCTGAAGACAGGGGGTGGAGAAGTGGGACACAACGCGGAGAGGGGAAGAAGTAAACAATAGGCAGAGATGGAGCCCAGACAGAGAACAGCAGTTGATCAGAAAGGAATGGATAACAGTGAGCCAGGGAGAAAGAAAAGCTGCAAATGGGGACCATTAGTGGGTGAAAATGGGATGGAAGATGCGGTTTCACCGACTAAATGGTCTCCATCAGCAACTTTTGTTTCTCCCGAGCCCACCATTACCCTTTCCTTTGTCTACCCAACTTATTCTCTCTCTCTGGGCTCTATCACTTACCCCTTCCCCCATTCTGTTTTCAGCATAAATACCACCCCTTTCCTAGCTACAAATCACTTCTGAAGGATAGTCACTGGACCCTAAACATTGACTCTGCTTCTTCTCCATAGATGCTGTCAGACCCAGTTTCTCCAGCAATTTGTTTTTGTTTCTGGGGTTGCACTTATCCATCAACATGGGTTTTTAGGTCAAATTATTTGAACCCCTGTTCTAATTTCACTATGGGTGAACCAACAGCTCCAGGACTGCAGTTGTTAAGTAAAAACCGAAAGAACTGTGGATGCTGTAAATCAGAAACAAAAACAAAGTTGCTGGAAAAGCTCAGCAGGTCTGGCAGCATCTGTGAAGGAGAAAACAGAGTTAACGTTTTGGGTCTGGTAACCCTTCCTCAGAACTTTCTCCTTCACAGATGCTGTCAGACTTGCTGAGCTTTACCTGCAGTTGTTAAGGGCTGCAGCCCACTGCCACCCTCTGAAGGCCAACTGGGGACACGCAAGCCACGTTGTCCTAGCCAGTTTCATGAATTAAACAAAATACTGTCAAAATGCAAAAAAGATACCTTTTCACATTAGAACCAAAGTCTTCCAAAAATTCAACTTTCCGCTGGGAGAAGGCTATCCTTGTTTCTATAGCCATTGAGCTACTTATTGCTTTATCAAAAGCATTCAGAATGTTTTCTTCATTCAGTTTGAGATCTGAATTGTATTCAAGTTCCAAAAGATTTAGATATAGTTTGGTGCTTTCCTAAAAATCACAAAACAGATAAGATACAATCATCCAAATGCTTACAAACCAAATAATACTACCTAGTAAAAAGTTGGCAATGTTTTACTCATTTCATAGAAACTAACTGACTACATTTAATTGGTGAGCTCCCAAGTCAGATTCCCAGTCTTGACAACAATTTGCACTTGGGCTTCCTTGGAGGAGGTGCACTCGTCTTAGACAGCCTGGAGAATGGGAGGGAAAATAAAAATCAGCATTTTTTTTTGAAAACCACATATCCTGAATTGGTGACAATTTTTTTTTGTCACAGGATGGGAGTAAGAGAACATACCCAGCTGAATACAGCATGGTATATGGTAGTAGAATAAAGCCATTAGAGCTGTCCCAGTGGGTCAAATTATTGTAGAAGGTAATCTGAAAATACACAGCAATGACGAGAGTGAAAAATAGTTTGGTTTGAACTGCCCACAAAGTTGTTCATGAAGAGTTTGTACAATATTCACAAAAGAATAACTCATTTATGTACTGAAGCACTTTACTAATGCAAAGCAATATTTTTATCCATCTCGTTTCATCTAGCCACCAGCAGATAATAAACTTTGCACAGAGTAGAGCCTTTTCTTAGGAATCAAATTTTAAGAATTATTAACTACAGTTAAAGAAAACTAAACACCTGACTTTCAGAAATTTAAAGTGTCACACAGTGATATGTTTTTAAAATTTAAATGCTGCAACATTTGCAAGCTTGTGACTTGCTGATAAGGAAATTGGAACTGTGAACAATGCACCCAGCAAGTCTATAAATAGGCAACTTTTGAAAGTACATTAGAAGTTTGAAAAAGGCTCAACAATATTTCTATGACCTAATTAAAGATTAATAATTCCCATAATATCAGACATGCAATCTTGAGGTGAGATGATAAACGTTCACAGGGATTTAAATAGCACTGATATATTAGATTTAAAAAAGTCATATTCATAATGTTTGAATTGTACTTCACACTTCTTTTATTACTCCAACATACAGTATTGTACCCAATATCGTAAAAGGGCCAAGACCCACCCTGCTGAATTTGAAATATACATCATTCACTTCACTGAACCAGAGATGAGGGGATGGCAGATGGGGGTAGGGGAGGTCAAGGGTAACGAAAAGAACAGAATATATATGTCAAAAAGTAATATCAAATCCACCCAGTTTAGAGAAGTAATTCAGAAATGGAGCTGTTTATCTCACTGTATAAACAGATGAAAGCAAAACAACTGGTTGCCCCTATAATCAAGCTGGGTAACATTCCTCTAAGTTAATTTAAACACATTGATTTATTATGGCTCTATTATACAACTGTACAAAACTAATCACTTCAAGTTTGAGGAAAAAAATTGAATGCAGTTGTTTCATCTTGGTTTGCTGCCACTCTCTATTAGTGAAACAGCCTTAAAGTATAAGAAGGGGATAGTGCAAAGAAAGAAAGAATGTACACAGCTACTTTTGAAAGTGAATCTGTATGGTAGATGATTTACCAGCAATTTTCATCTGGAATTGGTTAAAAGCGCTCAGCAGCCACTGTGATTTAATGAAACTTAAGCTCACAATTAAAAGGTTAATTGAAAAAAAATCAACATTTTAAACTTTATTTTAATACAGAATAGATACAATGTTAAGAGAAATAACAAGCTGCTCTTTAACGACAACAGAATGCAGATGTGTTTCTCTGCTTTACAAGCTAAGTTTACAGAAGTTGTTTTAATGCTGACATTTACGTGTGATCATTTCCATCATACCTTATCAAAGTCTATTGCTTCTAGTAGGACCTTCCTGGCCTTAGGAAGGCTTTTCTCTACTTTGAATAAAAGACGAGCCAACTTCACAGCATAGAAAGATGCTTCGTTGGGCGTTTTGCTGTTTTTAATTGCATCCTGAAGCAGAAATTCTGCTTCATCCATATTTCCATGGCGGCGTTCTAAGCTTACTCGTCTTAAGCGGACCATGGCTAACCCTGATACAGATTCCTCCAGCATTTTCAAGATTCTTCTAGCTTCGTTAATGTTCCCTGGAACAGAATAAAAAATG
This sequence comes from Rhincodon typus, assembly GCF_021869965.1. NCBI lineage: Eukaryota > Metazoa > Chordata > Chondrichthyes > Orectolobiformes > Rhincodontidae > Rhincodon > Rhincodon typus. The sequence continues at coordinate 29,543,380 of NC_063339.1, read as the reverse complement.
CAAATTAAATGAATTCAATATTTCACACATAACTATTAAAATCAAACACTTAGGGACTGAATTTCTATTTATAAGTCAATCTGCCCCACTTTAAAGACTTTAAATCTACATCTATTTCAAATAAATCATTAATGAATTAAATCAAACGGAATTAAGCAACAGATTTTGATTTATACGTGATTTACCTTGCTGTTCCTCAAAAGCTGCCCAAAGTAAATGTACCATGGGTTTCTTTGATAGATGAACTGTACATGCTCTGCTGTACACATGTCGCACAGCTTCACTACTGTGGTTTTCCATGTATTTAGCATACTGAAATTTAAAAACACAAACATTCATTCTAACAAGTTATTGACCAGGTTACAGATTGCCAAATCATTTTTACTCAGATTTAGATGTCAATTATAAGTCAATTGTGTTTAATTAAAGCATTAATTGGGATTCACTCAGGCATAGATAAAGATATGAAGCAGTGGTTGAGCTGGGTGGATGTTTGTAACATTTTGCTTTGTAAAGGCGGCAAACTGAAAATTTGCTCTAACACTACTTAACTGGCTTTCTGGAACTGAAAATTGGATTGCTTGGACAATGACCTTAAAGTAAATGATTCTTTGTACTTTTGTAAACACGTCATAAATAATAACTTGAATGACCTCAAATTATTGACTGTACCAGTTGTTTGAAAGGGAGAATGATTCTGCAACAGGCAAGAAGCGAAAGATTTAAAAAAGATATGAGTAGCAAATTGTTTTTTGCATGTAAAGTGGTTCACGTGTGGAATGAACTTACTGAGGAAGTGGTGGATGTGGGTACAATTACAATGTTTAAAAGATGTTTGGATAAGTACATGAATAGGAAAGGTTTGGAGAGATGTGGGCCAGGAGCAGGCAGGTGGCGCTAGTCAGTTTGGGATTATGTTTGGCATAGACTGGTTGGACCGAAGGTTCTACTTCCATGCTGTATGACTCTGGCAACAGAGATCAGAAACAAAAACAGTGCTGGAAAAGCTCAGCAGGTCTGGCAGTATTTATGAAGAGAAATCAGAGTTAACCATTTGTGGCCGGTGACCCTTCCTCAGAACTGAAAGGTCACTGCACCCTAAACGTTAACTATGATTTCTCTTCACAGATGCTGAGCTTTTCTGGCAACTTCTGTTTTTGTTTCTTGATTACAGAATCTGTAGTTCTTCTGGTTTTTACAGTAGAGATCAAGTCAAACTTCATGTCAGCATTCAGGGTCCAAAACTAACTGGCATCACAGCTTTTGGGCCATCATGAAGATTCTTTTAAGTCATATTACAGTCTAATGCTTTGAGCTATAAAATACACAACTACAGACTCAGACCTTTGCATACCAAGTTTAAAAATGTACCATTTAAGGTTCCAATACTACTTGCCTTTATCCAGAAGTCTTCATAAAGGGCACAAGCAACAAGACACCTCTCAAACAAAACCACCACACGTTCAAGAGTTCCATTTTCTATTTCAAAGTCAAGATAATCTTTCCAGTTTTTTAGCTGTATTTTTTCCAATGGTTTTACGTGAAAGTAAGGCCGTTTAATCTGTCACAGAAGGCAAATAAATTAAGTCCTTTACCAGACACTTTTCATGTAGAAACAAATCTCAAAATGCTAAAATTCAAAAGCTCAAATTCTAAATCTAGTATAATTATTCCCTAATAGCCATTAAAATTGGTCATTAGCACCCTGTTGACAAATGGAAACCAGAAAGCAACTTGTTTATGCTATCATAAATGATGTGTGGGTGTGTTCAAAGTTAACATTCTAACAAATAAAATTCCTAAATCTATAGCCTTTTTCCACCAGTGTAACTCAGCAGCAATCTCTGGCAAATCTATACCACACCTTTTGCACCATTTTCAAATTGTTATGCAAAATAGTGCATATAGTCTTAAATTTGTTATTCACAACTGATCTCTTGCATCAAAAATATTTGAATTTTACAATTTAGTGCATCAGCTCAATGGAATCACTTGCTCAAGTATCAGGAGCCTATGGATTCACGGCATGTTTGAAATTAGGCTGTGGTGTTGGGTGTTGCATTGTTAGAGGTATAGCCTTCCAGATCAAAGATAGGTTAGTAGATTAAGGCCACATCTACCCTCGGGTCAATGTACTCTTCTATAAGGAGGGAAATTGTCTTGGCCAATGTTTATTCCTCCGTCAATACCTAAAACAGATGACTTCAAAATTAGTTCTTATTAGTCCTAAAGCACTTTGGAACATGTTCAGGTTCTAAAAGGTGCTATCAAAATACTGATTCTTCATGTACAGTTTAATTCAAATTACTGGTTCATTTAATTTTCAATGCAGACAAAACATTTGTATTAGTGCACTACACCAAACTGCAAATCGAAAGACTCTCTCCAAACTGTTTTTCACTTTTCAATTCTGTGCTTCCAGATTCAAAGAATAACTTATTTTTGGAAGCACGAAATAAAACAGTATATTAAAAAAAATCTGCATCAACTAGTTATTTATCCATCTATGTTTTTTTCACAATTGCTCTGATAATCGATATCACCAGTAAGCTGTAATACTCAATATTCAAGTCCAAATTAGATACATGTATGTTTCCAGAGGACCATAGGGCTGCTTTCTGACAGTGTGTGCGAGCGCGCGACAGGTAGTAGTTTAGCTTGAGGGTTACCACATCTCAGGCAAGAAAAGCCTGAGGAGGAAAGCCCTTCATGGTAACCTCAGTCAGTGCAGGAATTGAACCCAGACCGTCAGTGTTACTCTGCATCAATGACCAACCATTCAACCAAGCTAACTGACCACCGCCAGACTAGGAATGGGCCCCAAATTCAATATCTATACAGCATCATTCTATCCAAAATGTTCTTCACCGTCTGGCTTCCACTCACCTCTGTGGCCAAGTTCATTCCCATTAATTCTTTAAGCGATTGTCTTTACTCTAAGTTGATGCGATTTTATTAATATTTGACTGAAAGCCCATAATCTACTGAAGCCACTAACTACCCACTTTTTTATGAAAAGTATTATTTAAAGAATTTCAAATAGGATGACGATTAAAATTGTGTGCAGATTGATTCTGACAAACTAAATAACCTATAATCTCCATTCTTGATCTCATCATTTTGTCTGAGACAAAGTAACATATGACCTCCAGACTTCTAGAGTTATTTTCCTTTGTTTAGAACTGTGGAAATTCTCAAGAGTCTTTGCGATTTCTTCAAATACAAAAGTCCACATGAATTCTGGCATAATCAGTGCTCTGTCAGAATAACGTCCAAAAAATTGTACTGAGTTATTAAATTGTTTAGCTTCCACCCCACTCCCACTTAAAATTGCTGCCTTTATGTTATGTAAACTGGATTTACATGCTGTCAATTCAATTAATAATGAGCACGTTAAGTTTACGAAATGCAGCAATGCATTGAGTATAATTGTATCAGCAATTAAAATATTTTAAAAAGTAATGGGACAGGAGAATCAGATATGGTCTGAATTAGCTGATCCTTCTCGCATAAAATGAAATGACGACAGAACCTGGATTCACTAAACTGCTTTACAGAACTCGTTACTAAGTCTGACCATCTTTTCTTGTCTTGATCCTCTGGAAAACTTCCCTGCTATTGAATGGGGTGAAGGATAAACTTAGTAACTACAGGTCAGAGGTGTGAAAGATAACAATCCTGGGCAAGGACAAAAATCAATTCTCATCTGGAGAAACATGGCCATAGGGAGAATAATATACATGTTGGCAGACAATACTATGTTGCAAAATACAGTAAATAATGAGCAGGATAGCAGATTATAGAAGGATAAATAAATAGGTGCACTTTAAAGCAGGGAATGGTAAAGTCATATGTGGGAGGAACAAGAAGCTGTATAACCTTTTCATTTATTTGTAGGAGTGTTGCTAGCTAGGCGACCAATTACAACCCATACTCAAAGTTAGTGGTGAGCAGCTTTCTTAAAGTGCTACAGTTCTTGGGTGTAGGTATATCTACAGTTCAATCAAGGATAGGTGTTCCAAGATTTTGACCCAGTGATGCAATAGCACTACAGTTTCAAATCAAGATAATTTGTCACTTGGAAGGGAACCTTCATGCTATTGTGATCCCATGCATCTGTGTGTAAAAGTCATGACACATGTCAAAGGAGCTTTGGTGTGTTGCTGCAGTGGATCTTGTAGATAGCATGCACTGCTGTCATTAGGTGCAGTGAAGGAAATGAATGTTGAAGGTTGTGGATGTGGTGCTCGTCAAGCTGGTTACCATGACCTGATGGTGTCAAGCTTGAGTGTTTTGGAACTGCATCCATCTAGATAACTGCAGAGATTCCATCACATTCCAGACTTGTGCCATGCAACACGGATTGCCACAAGGAAAACAGGAGGAAAATTACTTGCTTCAAAATTCCTAACCTCTGACCTTCTCTTCTGGCATTGCATTTACATTGCCAATCCAACCAAATTTCTGGCCAATGGTAATATCCATGATGTTAATAACAGGGAAATTCAGTTGTAATGATGGTAATTAAATGTTATGGGGAGATGGTAACACTGTCTTTTGTTTGCAAGACCGTCAATCACTGCTTGGCACTTGTGTAGCATAACTGTTATTTATCACTCGTTACTAAATATCGTCCATATGCATCAAGACTAGGACATGGACTGCTGGTGTTGAACACAGCAGAATGCATGAACATCCCCACCTCTGACTTCATGAAGGAGGAAAGGTCATTAACAAAGCTGGATAATGTCAGCAAGGGGTCAGTTAGCTGGATGCTGCTTTGTGATGCAGTGATGCCAAAAGGTTCAACTTTTGCACCAGTTGAGGGTACTAAGAAGGTCCCACCTTCTCAACCTTGGCCGAGGTATGGTGACCATCACATTATACTACCACCAGTCGTCTCTAATAAGAAAGCAGTTCTACTATGGTCTGGTAGGTTGACAGCAATGAGTGCCCTCAGTCCTATCCCAATGAATTCCTGCAGTGATGTCCTGGCACATCCTTAAACAAATACTGCTTTAATAACAAGGGCAGTCACTTAGAACATAGAACAGTACAGCACAGTACAGTCCCTCCGGCCCACGATGTTGTGCCGACCTATTATCCTACTAAAATCAATCAACCCTGCATACCCCACATTTTACTGTCCTCCACGTGCCTATCCAAGAGTCGCTTAAAGTCTCTAAAGTATCTGATTCCACTACCACTGCTGGCATGCACTGCACACACCCACCACTCTCTGTGTAAAGAGCCTATCTCTGACATCGCCCCTAAACCTTCCTCCAATCACCTTAAGATTATGCCCCCTTGTAATAGTCATTTCCGCCCTGGAAAAAAGTCTCTGACTATCCACCCTATCAATGCCTCTCATCTTGTACACCTCTATCAAGTCACCTCTCATCCTTCTTCGCTCCAATGAGAAAAGCCCCAGCTCTCTCAACCTTTCCTCATAAGACCTGCCCTCCATCTAGGCAGCATCCTGGTAGATCTCCTCTGCACCCTCACTAAAGCTTCCACATCTTTCCTATGAGGTGACCAGAGCTGAACACAATATTCCAGTGTGGTCTAACCAGAGTTTTATAGAGCTCCAGCATGACCACATGGCTCTTCAACTCAATTCCCCTACCATTGAAAGTCAACACACCATATGCCTTCTTTACAACCCTATCAACTTGGGTAGCGACTTTGAGGGATCTATGGACGTGGACCCCCAGATCCCTCTGTTCCTCCACACTGACGAGAATCCTGCCATTAACTCTGTATTCTGCATTCAAATTCGACCTTCCAAAATGAATCACTTCACATTTGTCTGGGTTGAATTCCATCTGCCACTTCTTTGCCCAGCTCTGCATCCTGTCAATGTCCCGTTGCAACCTACAACAGCCCTCCACACTATCCACAACTTCACCAACCTTCGTGTCATCAGCAAACTTACTAACCTACCCTTCCACTTCCTCATCCAAGTCATTTATAAAGATCACAAAGGGCAGAGGCCCCAGAACAGATCCCTGCGGAACACCACTGGTCACTGAGCTCCAGGCTGAAAACTTTCCATCTATTACCACCCACTGTCTTCTACCGGACAGCCAGTTTTGTATCTAGACAGCCAAATTTCCCTCAATCCCATGCCTCCTTACTTTCTGAACGAGCCTACCATGAGGAACCTTATCAAATGCCTTGCTAAAATCCATATACACCACATTCACTGCTCTATCTTCATCAATGCATTTTGTCACATCCTCAAAGAATTCATCAAGGCTTGTGAGGCATGACCTGCCCCTCACAAAGCCATTCTGACTATTTCTAATCAAACTGTGCTTTTCCAAATAATCATAAATACTATCTCTCAGAATCCTCTCCAATAATTTGACCACCACAGAAGTAAGACTTCTACCTCACCTCTGGAATTCAGCTCTTTTGTTCATGTTTGAATCAAGGCTGTAATGAGTTCAGGACCTGAGTTGCCCTGGCAGAACACAAACTATACTCCAGCGAGGTTATTTATGAGCAAGTGCCACTTGACAACTTGTCAACAACCTCTTCCATCACTCTGTTCATAATGCAGTTATTAGATGGGTCAGATTTAACCTGTTTTTTATGGACAGGACATACCTGGCAATTTTTCATATTGCTGGGTAGATGCTAGTGCTGTAGTTATACTGAAATAGCTCAGCTAATGGCAACAATGTTTGGAGCACAGGTTGGAGAACGTTCCCAGTGCAGTATCCAGTACGTTTGGCCATTTCTTGATAGCACAGGAGTGAATCGTATTGGTTGAAGACTGGCATTCATGACACTGAGAGAAGGATCAGAAATGGATGAACCTCTCAGCACGTCTGGCTGCTGATGCTTGCAAATGGTTCAGCCTTGTCTTATGCACCAACTTTTTGGTCTTTTACATAATGTAGGATGATTATTTTTGCGGAGTCTCCGCCTCCTGTTGGCTGTTTACCTGTCCACTACCATTCACGGCTTTAAGCAGCAGGACTGCAGAGCTTAGATCGGACCCATTAAAAGCTAGAAGGCTGAGCACTTTTTAAACATATTCTGTCTCCACGGTTCAGCATGCAAGGAGCCCCGTTCTGTATCTTCACCAAGTTGACACCTAATTTTCAGTACACCTGGTGCTGCTTCAGTCATGCCTTCCTGGCCTCCTCATTGAGCTAGGATAGAGCCCCAGCGTACCATAATGAGAGAATGAGGACATGCTGGCCATGGACATGGAGATGGAGCTACAGATCGCGCTTGAATGCCTACTGCTGCTGATGGCCCATAGCATCTCAGGGGTGACCAGTTCGAGTTATCAGATTTGTTCCTAAACCAGTAGCGGTAGGGCCATACAGCATGATGGAGTATACCTTCATTGTGAAAACTTGGTTTTGTCTCTGCACAGATCTCGTGGTCATTTCTATTAATTCTAACATGGACAGATGCATCTGGCACGAGTATATTTTAGATTGGCGAGGAACAGGAAAAGTGCATTTCTCGCCTGTTAATTTCCCTCAATACCTGCAGTAGACCTAGTATATTAGATAAGTTCCATAGGATTCATCTTGCTCACTAACTATTAACCACTGTTTACTAAGTCATAATTGGGTGATAGACATTGAAGTTTCCCAACCAGAGTACATTTTATGTCCTCACCTCATTCAATGCTTCCTCAAAATAATGTTCAATAAGGAGTACTAATTCATCAGCCAAGGGAGACAGAGATAAGAAGGACTATTTTCCTGAGGGACATAGGTCTTTTCAAATCTTCTCCAGAGTAGTGAAAGCAAAGTCATTGAATACTTTCAAGGCAGAAGTAGATTCTTGACCAAGAACAACAACAATGGAGGACACAATCAGATTAGCCATGACATTTTTGAATGGCAGATCAGAATGGAGGCCAATTGCCCTAATCTAGCTGCTAATTCATATATTTCCAAGTGTGGTGATGATCAGACACAGGAGGTTCCCTTCCTTATTTTTAACATGATGCGTGTTGTTTCATAAGATCCAGAGTCAACGTCAAAGACTCTCAAGACAACTCCTTCCAAACTGTATACAACTTTGCCGTCACCCTCTGATAGGTTTGTTCTGGTGGGTGACATTGATGTCTGGGTGATTATCATACTCGTGGCATTATCCCTCACAGCAATGTCAGGATGCTACTTGACTAATTTGAGAAAATACTCCCAATTTTGCCACAGATCCCCAAATGCTAGGAAGGGACAAATTTGCAGTGGCAAAAGGGCTGGGTTTGCTGTTGCAGTTTTCAGTGCCCAAATTGATGCTAGGTGGTCCAAGGAAGTGCAAGTTAGGGGTGGACTGACTATGGGAAATGCAGGCTTATGGGGATAGGGTAGGGGTGAAGGTGTGGGTGGGATGCTCTTTGGAGGGTCAGTGTGGACTCAATGGGCTGAATGGCCTGCTTCTACACTGCAGGAATTCTCTGATTCTAGTTTTATTCCTTAGACTTTGTAGTGGTTCAACACGAGTAATTTGTTGAGCAGTTTCTGGGTGCATTTAACAATCAACTACATTGTTGAACGTGTGGCGTCACACGTTGGCCAGACCCGGCAAATATGGCTGTTCTTTCCTTAGAAGGACGTTAGTGAACCAGATGGGATTTTATAACAAAATCGACAATAGTTCCATAGCCCAGATTTATTAATTGAATTCACGTTCATCAGCCGTGATAGGATTTGCACTCACTTCCCTAAAGCAATAGTCTGGGCCACTAAAAAGTAAATTCAAATGATGATAATTTGAAAAAGGGTGCAGAGCCAAGGGCTGCTGGGGGCACATATTTATACATCTTTGAAAGTAGTAGGGCGAGTTGAGAAAGTGCATGGGTATCGATAAGGTGTTATGCTAAAAACTGTCGTAAAATCACTAGTTAAGACCTCAAATGGAATACATTGTTCAAGTTTAGGCACCATACTTCAGGAAGAATACAGGACTTATAGGGGTATACAGGTGGTTTTATCAGGCTGACACCAGAGATGAGGAGCTTCATTATATGGAGAGTTGGAAGAATCTGGGATTATCCTGTCTCAAAATTCTAATTACAATCTCAAGAGTTTGTAGGTGTAAACTGCAAAATAGATGGACTATTTCACAGACTGGTGTTCAGTTATATCTTAAGGGAAACAAAACCATGTACATATTTTGCCTCAAGTTCATGCCTGTGTCATGCAATGATGAGTCTTACAAACAAGTAGCACATGACAGGATTTTCCTTTTTAGAATTTCCACATTGAATTTCCTTTTAATACTTACCCCTTCTTCAAAAGCCCATCGTCTGCTAACTTCATTCTCATTATGATTATATATTTCCTGGCGAACTTCAATTATTCTATGACGCATATTTTCTATTTCAGAAACAATCTGAAAGAACAAAACCAAATCAAAGAGAAGTAATAACAAAAGTAATGACTTTGTGTGAAACCAAATAAGAATGTGAACAGCAAAAAAAATTCAACATCCCAACAGACATGAGACAGAATTAATTGTATTACAGAACGAATGGATAGTTCTTTTACAGCCAGCAGAAGCATATTGGGAAGACTAGCCTCAGTGTGTTTTTTCAAGAAAAGAAATTCAATGTTGCAAGTGGGAGAGACCGAAAAGAATTAGAAATGAGGGTGTCAGGATGACAAACTAGGGTGTGAGTGGAAAAGCCCAAAAAGGAGAGGAACGACAGACATGCTCAAAAAGAAAATAAGATAAAAAGATAAACAAAAGACAAGAGAAACAAGTAGAAAGAGAAAAAGCCAAAATCAAATCGAAAGAGGGAACTACAAACAAGTAACGAAGCATATAAAAGACAAAGAGGGACAAGGTCCCTTAAAAGCAGAATATAGACAGTTAGGAAGCAAGCTAAAAACAGAACCTCAAAACATCGCTCTCTTAGGATTGTTAATTTATTACTCACTTGTGGGATATGGGTGTTCCTGGCTGGCCGGCCAGCATTTATTGTCTAGCACAAGGGATGGACAGAATAGAAATTGAATGGTATCAAATAAGTGATGGTACAAGGAGGAGTGTTTCAGATTCCCTGGGACATTGGGACTGGCTCAGGGGAGGTGGGGCCAGTAGAAGCTGGACAGGTTGCGCCAAGGCAGGACTGGACAAATGTTCAAATGAGAGTATTTACTCGTGTGGTGGGAGGGTTCAAAACTAAAAAGACAGGGCTAAGGGGACCTATACAAGGAGACGGGAGAGGAAACGAGCAAAAAAATGGAAGACAGCATGGGAAATAAGGTAAGTGATAGACAGAGAATGAGAGCAAAAAACCAAACAGGATCAGTGCAAGATACTGCAAACAGGACTAAAAAAAGAGATGCCTCAAGGCCTTGTATCTTAATGCATAGAGCATTATCCATATAAACAGTATAATTACAGTTAGCTTATGGAGGCATGGCTGCAGGGTGACTAGGATGCTCTAGCTTTCGGAATGACAAAGGAAGGGAGGAGAGGTAGCATTGCTGGTTAAAGAGGAAATTAGCTCTTATGGAATCTTTTGAGTGTAACTTAGAAACACAGGCGCAGAAACTGACGGTAGGGTTTGCATACAGATGGTATGATCAGGGAAGGCATTAAATAGGAAGTGAGAGACACAAGCAATAAAAGGTATGGCTGTAATTTAGGAAACTCTAATCTGCATACAGATTGGGCAAGTCAAATCAGTAGCAATACTGTAGGAGGAAAAAATCCTAGTGTATTTACAAGCTGGTTTTCTGGATCAGTATGTTTAGGAACTGACTAGTAACAGGACATCCTAGGCTGGGTATTGTGTAATAAGAAAACATTATTGTTAAATGAAGCTGTGAGAGTCCCCTTGGGGAAGCATGACCACAATGACTGAATTCGTTAAAGGTTAAGTGTGACACAGTTGATTGAGACTCTGGCCCTGAATCTAAACACAGGAAACTTCCATGTTATGAGGCACAAGCTGACTGTGCTTACTTTAAGTGATGATGGTGGGCAAGCAATGGCAAATATCTAAAGAGAACATGGAGGAAATGCAACAACTGTTCATTCCTATCTGGCACAGGAATAAAACAGGAAAGTTGGCCTGACTATGGTGGAAAAGGGAAACCAGATACAAGAATGGGGTTTACCAATTGGTCAAAAAAGATTGGAGGATTGAGAGAAGTTTAAGTTTTGAAGGAGGACAAAAGGATGCATTAAAAGGCAGAAAACAGGAGGATAGTACGTTTACAGGAACATATAAACTGATGGCAAAAGCTTCTATAGTATTTGTAAGGATTACTGAAGACAAATGAAGTCCTTACAGTGAAAAACAGCAGAAGCTATAGTTGAGAACAATTAAATGTACACTTTGGCTCTGTCTTCACAGAAGACGCAAGTAACATCTCAAAAATGTTGGGGAATGCAGTCTAGTGAGAGGGACTAAATCAGTAGAAGAAAATCAGTATTAATAGGGGAAGCATGTCAGAGACTCAGAGTCTGTTTCCATGCTGTATGACTCTTTGATCCAACCAGTCCATGCCAACCATGTTCCCAAGCCAGACCAGTTCCACTTGTCTGCATTTGGCCCATATACTTCTAAACCTTTTCTATTCATGTACCTATCCAAATGCCTTTGAAATGTCATAACTGTACCGGCATCTATCACTTTATCTGGCAGATCATTCTATACACACACACCACCCTCTGTGTGAAAAAGTTTCCCCCTTGCTATTCACTTTATCTATACCCCTCATGATTTTATAAACCTCTAAGGTCACCCCTCAAATCTCTTACACTCCAGTGAAAAAGTCCCAACCTCTCCAACCCCTCCTTATAACCCCGTCCATTCCCAGCAACATCCTGGTAAAACTTTTCTGAACCCTCCAATTTAATAACATACTTCCTACATCAGGGCAAGTAGAGCTGTACTCAGTACTCCAGAAGAGGCCTCACCAATGTCTTATACAACCTCAACATGACATCCCGACTCTAACACTCAAAGGGTTGAGCAATATAGGTAAGCGTGTTAAACACCTTAACCATGCTATCTACCTGTTTTGCAAATTTCAGACTCCTAGGTCTCTCTGTTATACAATTTATGGTAGGGACTTGGGTAGTGTTGTAGAAGTCCTGCACTTGTTTGTATTACCAAAATGCAATGCCTTGCATTTATCCAAATTAAACTCCATCTGCCACTTCTCAGCCCAATGATCCAATTGATCAAGATCGCTTTGTAATCTTAGATAATCTTCTTCACTTTCCACTATACCACCGATTTTGGTATCATCCAAAAATATACTAACAACATCTTCAGAACAAAAAGAAAAGTCACAAACTAAAATGCAAAATTTGAATCCCAGCACAGGCACAAGGCAGAGAATTTCCTTTTAGAAATTAAATGCTCCAGCAAGCAGAAAACTAACCATTAATACCCAAAGTACTTGCATGGCATGAAAACAATGATGGACAATGAAACTCCATGCTAATTCAAGGCTTATTAGATTTACTAACAATCATCTTGATTGGGAAGACTACTTTGCACAGAGTATGAAGGCCCATCCTTTCCAATGCAGATTGTGGTCAGCTGTCAGGTCACTTATGAAAGCAAGTAAGATGGAAACACTCACAATGAATCAGAAAACTTTGATTACAGTGCTGACTGCTGGCCTGGAAGCTTAGATGGCTGCTTGTGTGGCTCAGGTGACCACTGTTAATAAATGATTCCTTGACTTCCATTGCAGTACAGCAAACTACTCTTCAACAAATTGCCCCTAGGATATGGCAGTGGCTCTGTGCAAGAGTAAGGTTCATCAGTCAGGTGGATGTGCTGGTTTCTACATTTGCCACTCTATCAGTGTTCCTGTTTTTCCCTGACTGGTAGGCAGCTCTACCATTCAATTAAAACATGGCTGACAGAGCAGCATGGATTTACGAAAGGGATTTATGATTTACATGCTCAACAAATCACTAGAATTTTGAGAGGTTGTAAGTAGAGTTGAGAATGGGGAACTTGCAGATGTGGTTTACTCAGACCTTCAGAAGGCTTTTGATAAGGCTTCACGAAAGAGAGATCAACATGTAAAGTTAAAGTGCATGGGATTGGGGTTAATGTATTGACATGGATAGATAACAGGTTGGCAAACAGGAAACAAATTATGAATAAATAGGGCTTTTCCCAAGCAGCAGGCAATGACTGGTGCAGTACTGAAAGAACAGTGATTGTGAATAATGGAGTTCCAATCTATATGATTGGACTTAGGAGAAGGAACTGAATGCAAAATCTCTCAAGTTTGCAGATGATACAAAGCTGGATGGGGAGGGTGAACTGCGAGGAAGCGGCAGTGATGCTCATTATGATTTGGACAAGTTGAGTGAGTGGGCACATGCATGGCATATGAATTATAATGCAATAAATGTGAGATTATCCATATTAGCAAAATCAGGAAGCAATTATCTAAATGGTGATAGATTAGGAAAGGCAGGGGGGGTGCTATCAGACTTGGATGCTGTTGTACACCAATTGCTAAAAGCAAGCATACAGGTGCAGCAGCTGGTGAAGGAGGCAAATAGTGTATTGGTGAGACCATACCTGGAAAATTGTGTGCAGTCTTGGTCTCTCTACCTGGAGGATGTTCTAGCTATGGAGGGAGTGCGAAGATTTTCAGGACTGATTCCTGGGATGCCAGGACTGACATATGAAAACAGACTGGATCGGTTATGAATATATTCACTGGAATTTAGAAGAATGATGGATGATCTTATAGAAAGCTATAAAATTCTAATAGTACTAGTCGGGGTAAATGCAGAGATGCTTCCATTGATTCAGAAGTCCAAAACCAGCGGTCACAGGATACGAGGCAGGCAATTTAGGACTGAGATGAGGAAAAACTTCTTCACACAGTGTGTGGGGAGAGCCTGTGGAATTGTCTGCCACAGAAAGCTGTTGAGGCCAAAACATTGAATGTTTTGAAGGAGTTAGGTATAATTCTTGGGACTAAAGACATCAAAAGGGACAAAGTAGGAACAAGGTACAGAGCTGCATAATCAGCCATGATCATACATCAAAGGCTGAATGGCTCACTCCTTCCCCTATCGTCTACATTTCTATATTTAATAGCAGGCATTGGAATGGAGGAGAAAGAAAAGGAATAAAAATGAATGAAAATAAAACAAATAAAGAGCATGAATATTTTTTAAAAATTCCAGAAACCAACTGCGGCAGCGAATGAGATGGAGAAATACTAAAATAAGAGGCAAAACAATCCACCACTCCGACACAGCTGGGAGAATTTGAGGATACTGGATGAAGACTGTATGGCTCAGCGAGGTACTGGAGGAAGGAAATATCATCAGCCTGGGAGACTAGTTGTTCAGCATGCACAGTGGAATATTTTACAATAGCCCAGGCAACTATGATAGCCTGGAGCATGGAGATCTAAATTAAGTTACTACTGCACATGTGTCAAGCATATAAAAATTTATCAGCAATGCCATATCAAAAATGAAGATTAGAAACATAACCTCAGGAGTAGACTATTCAGCATGTCAAGCTGCTTTGCTAATTAGATAATGGTTGATCATTTGCCTCAAAGCTAGTTTCTCCATGCCATTTCCATATCTCTTGGAGTCATTACTCACCAGAAAGGTAGAAATTTCTATCCCAGACATGCTCAACAATTAAGCTACCATAGCACTCTAGGGTAGAGAATCCCCAACATTCACCACCCTCTGTGAAGAAATCCTGCCTCAGAGCCTTAATGACCTATACATTACTGTCACCTGGTCCAAGCCTCACCAGCCAGGGGGAGCATTTTATCCATTTCTACCCAGTATGCATTTTCTAAGTTTTGATGAGGTTGCCCTATATATCTTCAAAACTTTGAGGATGCAGGTCTGGTTTCTCAATTTCTCATAGTAAAATCCCACCATCCCAGGGAGCAATCTGGTAAATGTTTGAAGAGACCAAAACCACACGTAACATGAGTGTGATCTCACAAGATACTACATAATTGCAGTGAGACATCTTTACTTTTGTACTCTCACCGGTATGGTGAAGGCCTTTTAGTAAGGCATAATACCAACCACTTCCCAACCATACTTTTTAAAAAAAATACCAAAATGAATAACTTCACATCTTTCCACATTATATTGCATGCCATGACTCACCGGAACATCACGCTGAAATCAAGCCCCGGTATTTCTGGAGTCATCACAAGAGTTAAAGATGTTAAAATATGCACTCAAAATTCCCCAATTTGAGGTTGTAGACTTGCTTGCTGAGCTGGTGTGTTTGATCGCAGACGTTTCATCACCCTTCTAGGTAACGTTGTTAGTGTGCCTCTGATGAAGCTTTGGTGTTCTGTCCCGCTTGTTATCTATATGCCTTGGTTTGATGGGGTGGTTGGCATCACTTCCGTTTCTGTTTTCCAGTGGTTTGGAAATAGAGTCCAGTTCCGTAGCATATCTGTTTGTCTTTTGCTATCATGGACGTATTGTCCCAGTCGAATTAGTGTCCTTCTTTGTCTGTGTATATTGAGACCAGTGAGAAGTGGTCATGTCCCTTGGTGGCTAGTTGGTGTTCGTGTATCCTGGGAATTCCTGGAAGCCTAGCGTCCCAACCGGAACACCATCAAACTGGACCCAATATACAAACCACTGCAAAACAGAACCGGAAGTAATGCCGACTACCTCAGCAAACCTAGGCCTATACATAACAAGCGGGACAGAACACCAAAGCTTCACTGGAGGCGCACTGACGATGTTACCTAGCAGGGTGACAAAACGTCTGCAATCAAACACATTTGCTCACCGAGCCAGTCTACAACCTCATCCACAACACGAGCTACAAATCTTCTCAAAAATTTTATTCCCCAATTTAGCTGATTTTCAGACCCAGATTGATAGAAAGCACAGACCATGTTTCTGTCCTTACAAGAATTGCTATTTATTACAAGGTAACCAGACTCTGGCTACAGGTAAACGGTTATAAATCTATGGCGTGTAACAAATTAAAACTAGAATTCTCTTAAAAACTTCCCTTACACACACACACAGACCGACCAACAGTAAAAGAGGGAAGTTAGGTTCTTGGAAGAGGAAAACTGGAAAGCAGCTCAGTGGTTCTCATTCATGGGTTGCTGAGATGACCATGATTTTTTTGTTGGTCAGAACTGTTCTTCAGTTGTCTCTGTTTGAACGTTTCTACTGATTTGCAGGAGTCCACAAGGTGGCTAGCTCACTTCTGAAACATTTGGCTTATTAAAAGGAAACTGAAGGAAAGTTGAACTGAATTTTTTAGATTTAAAATGGATTTCGACTGCAGAGAACAAAAACAGCTGTGGGGATCAAATCATTACCTTGTTCCCAGCCCAAAGTTGTCCAGTTATCCAAGAATCTATTACAATATCAGAGACAGGCAAAAGACTTTTACCATCTATAACTGGTTACGAGCCAAAAACCAAATTTTGTCATCAGAGAGCTACACCTGAACACAGCACCTCAGCTTCAATTCATCTGCAACTGAAACTTCAATTACTGCTTGTTCAAACAGCTACACTTGAATATCAGGTCACTTGCTTTTCAAAACAGAGCAATCCTTCAAACCACTGGTTTTACAAAAGCTGTCTCATTTCAGCTCACTATTTTTAAAAGCCCAAAAACATCACATGGTCTTTACATCCATTTTACAGGTTTTTGCCCATTTAGCCCATCAAAATCCCTTGAAGCCTCTTTGTATCTTCCTCAACTTGCATTCCCACCTATTTTTCATCACATCAGTAAATTCTAGAAATGTCACAATTCTTTCCCAGATCCAAACTTCACATTGTGAACAGCTGTAGGCCTAGCAATAAACTCAATACTAACAGTGTGCCATCCTGACAGTGTCCCTTTTTTCAAAAATACTGTTTTTGCTTTGTTAACTGTGGAAGAAATTAGCATGTTGTAGGAGGTTCGAGAAAAGTCAGTACCAAAAAGGCAAAAAGACTATGTGACAGATAGAACATTAAAAGGAAGTGTCAACTTAAAGTGTTCAAACCACCCTAGTTCTTAGTAACTGCTATGAGGAAAGGCTGAGGGTCTTGAGGCTGTTTTCGTTAGAGAGAAGAAGGTTAAGAGGTGACTTGATAGAGACATACAAGATGATCAGAGGATTAGATAGGGTGGACAGTGGGAGCCTTTTTCCTCGGATGGTGATGGCTAGCACGAGGGGACATAGCTTTAAATTGAGGGGTGATAGATATAGGACAGATGTCAGAGGTAGGTTCTTTACTCAGAGAGTAGTAAGGGCGTGGAATGCCCTGCCTGCAAAAATAGTAGACTCGCCCACTTTAAGGGCATTTAAATGGTCATTGGATAAACATATGGATGATAATGGAATAGTTTAGGTTAGATGGGCTTCAGATTGGTTTCACAGGTCGGCGCAACATCGAGGGCTGAAGGGCCTGTACTGCGCTGTAATGTTCTATGTTCTATGTTCTATGCTATCTTAGTCAAACCTAATCACATTTTTGCCCTAGTCAGTAAAATAAGTGCATGTTACCTAAACATTAACAGAAGAATAAAGCCTGCTGCTCAGGAAGATGAGATTTCTGGAGAACGTTAAGCTTTGGACTATGAGATCACT
>NC_063339.1:29520733-29525296 GCF_021869965.1 Rhincodon typus | reverse complement strand
GTTGATCGCAGTTATAGTGCGCGTGTGCGGCAGATCTCTCTTTTTCTGTTTTGGAAGGTGGTGGTCGGCTTGTTGCAGTTTTCACTGTGAAACCGGACCCACCTTTTCTCGGTGAGTGACTGCAGTTTGGCGAGTTCTGAACGTGCAAAAAGACGGATTTATCGTCTCCTTGTCCTGATTGTGTTGTCGGTTGTGGCCTTTCGGTTCCTCGGGCTGTGTGTGTCGCCAAATGGCGCCGGGCCTGGAACCTGGTCTTCCCCTTCGGGCCGGCGCCATTTGCCGGGAGTGCGGGCTGGTGGTGGTGGGCCCTTCGTGCGGGAGGTCTATGTTAGAAAACTTGATGCTGGCCGATGTATTGGCAACTAGAAGCCACGTGGCCGCTTCCGTTGAGCGACTGTCACATTTTGTGGCTGTTCAGGCCGCTGATGAAACAGTATCTGGAGTACTGCGTACCGAACTGGCCACTAAATTTACCGAAGGAAGTTAATGCCTTGGAAGTAATTCAGAAGCTTATAAGATTACCTGGAATGAGTGCATTGCTTCATGAGACAGCAACTGAAGAAAATCAGTATTAATTAGGAAAGCGTGTTACAGTCATACACCGTGAAAACAGGCCATTCGGTCAAATTGGCCACGCCGACCACGTTCCCAGACTTCAGTTAGTCCCATTTGCCTGCGTTTGGTCCATAATCGTTAAACCTTTCCTATTCATGTACTTATCCAAATGTCTTAAAAGTGTTGTGACAGTATCTACACCTACCACTTTATCTGGCAGCTCGTTCCACATGGACAACTTTTTCCATAGAGAGTAGCTTACATGTCCGTTTTACATCGTTCTTTCACCTTAAAAATATGCCCCGCAGTTTTGAGTTTTCATGAGACGGAGCTTTAGCAGTCAAAGGTCACATCAAGCCTATGTGAAAGGGATATTTTCTCGACGAAAACCTAGAACTAGGATCATACTTTTAATAATAGGGAGATGTGCACTTAAAACAAATGAGGAAAACCTTTCTCCAGAGTTGATGATTTGGAGTTCTGTTCCACAGGATGGTGTAGATTAAGAATTTTAAATCCTTTTAAGGCAGTGGTAGATTCTTTACTGCACAAGGGATGAAATATTATAAGGGCTGTGCAGGAATATAGAGTTCTGTTTAAAATCAGATCAGCCATGATTTTGTCGAATGACAAATCTTGCATGAAGAACTCAATAGCCCTACTCATATTCATTGTTCATAGGTTCTCTAGTGACATTAAGTATTAGATTTTAAATGTTGGACAGCTCTTACTGATCTGAATCCACTTGACCCATTGATCGTCAAGACTGGGGGGAGGGCATGTTGTTGTATTACCAAGGGCGAGAGTTCACCTAAGGGGTCGCTCATGTTGGATGAATAGACTGTGTTTTCCTGGAGAATGATAAATGCACGTTATTGATCTCTTGACAAAGGAGTTGGAGTTTGGCAAGAACATAGTGTTGATGTCACAATCAAATCAGATGTTATCTTTTGGATGGTGGAACAGTGGTCTTAGTGGCACATTTCTGCTCCGAATTGTATCATTGTAAAATGACCTGTTGAAATGGTGAGGGTTATGGTGTTTGCATGTTTATTTCCTTCTCCCTCAGCTGTACCTCAAAAGTGTGAAATGGGAGGGTATATAAAGTTTTATATTCAACATTTTATCCATGCTGGGACTGGAGAGTTTGCGTTATGCTGGGACATTTTTCATCGAAGGATAGGAAGTTGAGGGGAGACCGTTTTGAGGCTTATAAAATCACGAGGGCCTTAAAGGTGAATAGCAAAGGTCTTTTTCCCTAGGGTAGAGATAGTGGGAATGTTCTGAAGAAGGGTCCAGACCCGAAACGTCAGCTTTCCTGCTCCTCTGCTGCTTGGCCTGCTGTATTCATCCAGCTCTACATCTTGTTTTGCCTAGGGTAGTTGATTTCAAAACTAGGCATATTTTAAGTGAGAAGAGAGATTTTAAATGAACGTGAGGGGCAACTTTTTCACACTGGTTTATATGTGGAATGAGCTGCCAGATTAAGTGTTAGGTACAGCTACAACATTTTTTAAAAGATTTGGATAAGTACATGAATAAGAATGGTTTAGAGAGATGGGCAAACAGGTGAGTGGAACTAGTTTAGTTTGGGGAAACTTAGTCAGCATAGATGAGTTGGACTGAAGGGTGTGTTTCTGTACTAGAAAGATACTATAGTGCTCATCCTTAGTTGCCATGAGAAGTTGGTGGAATCTTTTATAAACCACTACTTGCTAGGCCACATCAAAGGATGATTAAGAGCATGGGTCTGCAGTTATATATGTTCCTAACAAATTAGAGGTGACCAGTTTATGCTATTCATTGAACTAACTAAATTTTATTGGCAACAAATGTAGGGTTGCTTTATTTGATTTGTAGCAGAGGGTCAACAGTGACATCTATGCATGAACTGTCCCTTTTGTTGAAATATTATTTTGTCGATGATTATCTGTATATAGTATTATTTGACTGGCAGCTGATTTGGACATGAGGTTTTTAAGTGAAATTTGGGCAGTTAGTACTGCTTCATACATTGAAAAAAGTTTTGTTTTGCTCCCTAGAAGCATCATGCAGCTGTTTCTACATGCTCAGAAAACCCACACTCTTGATGTGACTGGGGAAGAGACCGTTGGGCAAATTAAGGTAGACTGCCTACTAAAGGGTGTGCTCATTTTTGGGGCTAAAATCTTAACTTGTACAAACTACTGTTTTATTTGTATTTTTAACAATTACCAGGAATTGAGTCTTTTCCTGGTATTGGTCCTTTTTTGTTTTTATATAAAGGTGTTTTAGAAATGGTTTCCATTTGTGTTCCTATTTATAAGGCTATTTTCCACCGCATTGCTGGATCCAGTGATGAAAGCGGTAAAATAAAATCCCAATTCACTTATTGTTGAATTTATTGCATTTGTCTCAGGCTGTGGCATACCTAATACTTTGGGCAATGTCAAACAAACATTTGCGTTTGGTTTTGCATATTTGGGCCTGTGCACTTAAAGATGACTGATTTTTATATTTTGGATGTCCATGAACAAGAACACAACTAATTAATTATGGGAAAGGTTGTATTCAAGTTACTTATGACTGACTAGCAATTAAACTGGATGCTAATTAACAATTATGCAATTTGAAAATGCTGTAATTACAGTGCCCAATGTGTTAGTGTGCTGTCCTGTCACATCTGTGTAGTCTTCAGTTGAAGCTATTTTCTAATGCTGGGGAAAATAGTAAGGCACTGGTAATTGTGCTGGTAATTAGTTTGGTGCCACCCCAAATGACATTGGGTGCTGGCCAAGTGGAGCAGATGGATGGTTACTGTAGGTGTAATGAATCTCATTGGCAATTTTTGTAGGAAGGATTTTCTGTATTGATTTTGAAGCATTGGAAGCTAAATGATACAAAGTTAACTATTGTTCCATTCTAAAATATTTCCATTGCTTCGCCTGACTGACTCTCTTCACAAAAGTAGCATGTCTAAAGATTTGTTGGGTCTGTTTTAATCTACTTTGGGCCTTCCAACTTAGTCATGTTCAGGCTTCATGTTGTTATAGAGGACTTGGAAGGATTAAAAAGAGTAAACATAACTAATGATTAAACTTGATGGAACCTTTTTTTTTTTTGGAATCAAATAACCACCTGTATTTGAAAGGTGATTAATGTATGGAAAAGTCCAATGGTGCTTCATTCAGGTGTGGTCAGACACAAAGCATTGTGATTTTAGGTGTGATTGGCAATACCATGAAGGATTGATCTGGTGTGTACTAACAGCACCACTGAAGTAACTTCTACAAATTCTGTTGCTTAGAGATGCTGTCATGTTTGAAGATAGTAAATGTAGGAGTGATTTTTTTCTTTTCTGTTCATTTGGTCGTGTCCATATTGACTCCTCAGCTCTGTCCAGTCGTCTTCATTCTTTTAATTGATTTTTGTCAATGCTGTAGCTCCTCCATTAATCAGAGTTGTGTGGTTTGTGATTAGCTATACTGTACCCAAAGTTGTAGTAATTTGAAATAAAGCCTAGTGTTTAGATAATGGATGTTTTAAGGTTCCCTATTACAGCTGTGTTTATGAAGTGGCTTTACAGTCAAAACATCCCCACATTTATTACTAGGATCAAATTCAGTATTGTATGCTGTAGCTGGCAAGAGGGTGAACTGTGCAGTGAAAAATGCACTTCATTTGAGTGTCCGACTTCCATAATACTTTTGACATTACTGTATCAAATGGTATTTTGTGATGTACAATTCTTTTGTGATCAAGTTTTATAATCACTGTTGATTTTCAAAAACTTAAAAATAGCTCACTCCAAATTTGAACTTGTATTCAAGTTCCATGGATAATAGTCCAAAACATCCTGTTCTCCTTTGTATCTCTGACTGTCAAAATGCTGACTTATGTATATTGATCCTTAGGCAATTCTGTTTTGCTTGCCTCAAGAATTTCACTTTTGTTAATTCAGGCCCATGTTGAATCCCTGGAAGGAGTCTCTGCTGTTGACCAAGTGATCCTCTTGGCTGGCACTCCCTT
>NC_063339.1:29512347-29520633 GCF_021869965.1 Rhincodon typus | reverse complement strand
GACGGCAGTTGGAGATGAAGAGGTCGAGGGAGGGTAGGAGGCCTTGGGGTGGTGTCCAGGAGGAGGGGGTGTGTTGGAGGCGGGAGAAGGGGTCAGTAGAGGCAGGGTTAGGCTCACGGTTGAAGAAGTAAGCGCGGAGGCAGAGGCGGCAGAAAAACTGCTCCATGTCCAAACGTGACCGGTATTCGTTGATGTGTGGGTGGAGGGGGACAAAGGTGAGCC
Source organism: Rhincodon typus (assembly GCF_021869965.1). NCBI lineage: Eukaryota > Metazoa > Chordata > Chondrichthyes > Orectolobiformes > Rhincodontidae > Rhincodon > Rhincodon typus. Next base: position 29,520,411 of record NC_063339.1, on the reverse strand, counting down.
CTTTACTGAGGACTGACTGTTCGTCCTCAGTAAGGGGGAGGTATGGGAGGATGGTGAAGACTCGGCAGGGCTGGGTGCTGCTGTCTCCTCTGGAGCTGCTGGCTGTGGAGGCGGTGGGCGGAGCGGCGTTGGCGTCGGCTGTGGGCGGAGTTGCGTCGGCTGTGTGCGGAGTTTCGTCGGCGGTGGTGGGCGGAATTGCGTTGGCGGAGGCGGTGGGCGGAATTGCGTCAGATTTACCACTTTTTTTTATTTCAGATCTGGTACCAGACTTGTACACACGGAAGCCTCAGCTTGTTGAACAAAAGGTTTTGCCAGTTTTGTGGCATCTCCTGGGAAATATGACAAACAGTGGATCACTTCCTGGTAGTGGAGGAAACATTCGTATAGCTACAGCTAAACTAGCTAAGGCATTGTTTAAACCAATGGGTCAAAGCTTAATTGATCAAGCCCCAACCCGACCACCCCATATTGCAAAGACTTTACAAGATCTACTAGACTCATCTCCCAAAAACTAGAAAGAACAAATTCAGTAATGTTACTCAGTGAAAATAAGAGGGATAGAGGCACAGATGTGTTCCTCATTGTTGCCTGCACTTTTCTCACATCAGAATTAATTCATTTTTGAGGACTGGAACAATATTTAGTGTTTGCATACTATATATGCTCCAAATTGATACTGGATTCTAAATTCTGTAATTGTTGCAATATACATTTTGGTTTCTCCAGTAACTTTAAGCAACCTTTACACTAAAATCACTGCAGCTAATTTTGCACTTCTGTACAGTAGAATCTAATATACATGTAACACTATATCACTGTATGGAAATTGATGTCATTTATTGTAAAGGTGTAGTGCACATCAAATTATATATGTTTCTATGTTTGCAATCAGGTGTATTGTGTTACTTAAAATACCCCAATCTCTCTCTAATGCTACATTTCCATATTTCTGGAGGGCAGGATAGGAAAGGATCTGACTGGAGTAACTTGGTAGTCAGCATTGAATAATTGATTGTTTAATGTTAGTCCTCTGGTGGAAAATGAAAAGCATTTATCACTCCAATTGTGTATTGTACAGTATACTTTGCTCCCACTGGTTGTAATTTATTATTTTATTAGCTTGAAAGCTGAATATAAATCCTATCCCTTATATTGTGTTTAAACTAGGTGTCATGAAGCAGTATGACCAAGATCGCTACAAGAAAAATATTTTTGTTACAGATTCTAATGTATATGCAGTTGTCTTAAAAAACATTCTTGATAAATGTATATTTCCATATTTTTATGTGAGCACACTTAAAAATAATCTTGCTTTTAACTACAAATTTGTGAAACTAATTACACTAAAGTTCATTTGTGTAATTGTGTAAATTGTTGGCAATAGCACAAGCTGCTCATCAGAGGCAAAGAAACATGGTTTTAGACAAAATGTTTAAAGGAAGTAAATGATTTTATTTCTTTAAAAACAGTGTCTTCTTTTTTGAGAATGTTATAAGGCCTGGTTATTTTCATTTGATTGATCAAATGTTAAAGTAAGATAAATATGCCTCAGTGAAACTCAAGACTCTCTTAACTGACTCCTGTCTACAGTGGCTGTGAGTGATAAAGCTGTTCAACAAATTATTATTTTTCTCCTTGGTGAAGCTAACTATAATTAGTTCCACATTTCTCCTTAAGGGTAGTCAGATGATGTCCACACCGATGCTGTGTTGTTAAAGTTGTTGAGCTTCCAAAGGCTCCTCTACCGTTCATAAAGGCCAGCCACATATATAATGCATCAGGCTAAAACACTGCCATTGTCTTTAAAAGTAATAATGATATATCTTTGAGCAATGACGATATATCCCCTGTAGCACTAAATTTAAGCTCCATAAAAAAGAATCAAAATAAAATAAATGTCACAGGAATAAATCCTTTTTTGCTCTTAGACCTGAAAATGTCCCCTTTTCAGTGTCAAGTTGGATTTGTCCTGTTTTGTGGTCAGAACGTAACCAGGCAAATTTTCCACATTATCAGATGTATTCCAGTGTTGCAACTGTATTAACTCTCCGGTGGTTGGAGTCATACCTGACACATAGGAAGATGGTCGTGATTGTTGGAGGTCAATCATCTCAGCTCCAGGACATCTCTGCAAGAGTTTCTCAGGATAGTGTCCTCAGCCCAACCATGTTCAGCTGCTTCATCAATGACCTTCCCTCCACATAAGATCAGAAGTGGTGATACAAACCGAAAAAACTTTGAATGCTGTAAATCAGGAACAAAAACAAAGTTGGTGGAAAAGCTCAGCAGGTCTGGCAGCATGTGTGAAGGAAAAAACAGAGTTAACATTTTGACCAGACCCGAAACGTTAACTCTGTTTTTTCCTTCACGATGCTGCCAGACCTGCTGAGCTTTTCCAGCATCAGAAGTGGGGATGTTCGCTGATGATTGCACAATGTTCAGCACCATTTGTGACTCCTCAGATACTGAAGCAGTCTGTGTTCAAATGCAGCAAAATCTGGCTTGGGCTGACAAGTGGCAAGTGACGTTCGCTCCACACAAATGCCAGACCATGACCATCACCAATGAGAGACAATCTAACCACCACCCCTTGACATTCAATGGTGTTACCATCACTGACTTGCCAATATCAACATCTTGGGGGTTATCATCGACCAGAAACTCAACTGGACTCACCACATAAACATGATGGCTACAAGAGCAGGCCAGAAGCTAGGAATACTGCAGTGCATAAGTCACCTCCTGACTCCTCAAAGCCTGTCCATCATCTACAAGGCACAAGTCAGGAATGTGATGGAATACTCCCCACTTGCCTGGATGAGTGCAGCCCCAACAACACTCAAGATGTTTGATACCATCCAAGACAAAGCAACCCACTTGACTGGCACTACATCCACAAGCATCTACTCCCTCCATGACCTAAGCTCAGTAGCAGCCGTGTGTACTATCTACAAGATCCACTGCAGAAATTCACCAAATATCGTCAGACGGCACCTTCCAAACCCACAACCACTTCCATCTAGAATGACAAGGGTAGCAGATATATGGGAGCACCACCACCTCCAAGTTCCCCTCCAAGCCACTCTCCATCCTGACTTGGAAATATATTGCCGTTCTTTTACTGTCGCTGGGTCAAAATACTGGACTTCCCTCCCTAATGGCATTGTGGGTCAACCCACAGCAGGTGGACTGCAGCAGTTCAAGAAGGCAACTCACCACCACCACCTTCTCAAGGGATACTAGGGATGGGCAAGAAATGCTGGCCAGCCAGCGATGCCCACATCCCACAACTGAATATATTAAAAAAAGCATGACTGACGGTGCAGTTATTTCTGGAGTACAAGTCTTCAATATTACAGCTGGGATGTTTTCAAGGCCCAAAGTCTTTGATGTATCCACTCCCTTCAGTCATTCTTTAAATCATATGGACTGAATCTGTCTGGCATTTCTGGAAGGTGGGGAGGACCAAAGGAGAAGGCTGAGTTAGATCATCCACTTGGCATTTCTGACTGAGAAATGTGGAAAAAATCTTTGTCATTTGCACAGGAGTGCTTTGTTTCCCTGTCATTGAGGTTGGGGCTGATTTGGATACTGGTCATCTAGTTCATTTTTAATTTACCAGGGACACTTTGACTCACTGATAAGAAGGGTATGGCCCCATGGGTCCAAGGAGAGGTGACATGTTAGATTCAGATTTGGCTCATTGACAGAAAGCTTCTGTTTCTGTGACTGGGGGATCAGTTCTAATAGGGTTCTGCAGGCTCAATATAGAATCCTTGCTTTCACAGGCACATAATAATCAGGAGTAAGTTATTCTGCCTAACAAGCCTACATCACCATTCAGTATGGTCATGGATCATTATATCATTGACCAATTTCTAAATCAGTTTCTAAATGAAACATATTCAAAAAAAAAGGAGTTTCTACAGCTCTCCAGAGTAGAGAATTCCAAAGATTAATAGCCCTCAATGAAAAAATTCCGTATCTCAGTCTTCAGTGGCTCCCCCTTTATTTCTTTTTGAAATGGTGTCCCCTGAACTATATTTGTGGTAATTTAGACTTAAATATAGGGTTCATAACAAATGAGTTTTCAGATGGTGCAAAAATTGATTAGTTGGTTGATAGTGAGGAATAAGCAATAGATTGCATGGAAGTATTAATGAACTGTTCAGAAAAGTGACAAGTGGATTTAAATTCTGAGAAGTGAGAAGTAATCTATTTAGGAAGGGCAAATGAACAAAAAAAAACCATCATTATTGCTAGGATACTGGAAAATGTATGGGAGCAAAGGGAACTTGAAGTGCATGTCCGTAGATTTTTGAGGGTCGCATGATAGGACAATTTAATGATTAAGAAGGTATATAGGATACTTTCCTTTATGAGGTAGAGCATAGAAAAAAACGCAGGGAAGTTATACTGGCACTGTATGAAACACTAGGCCACAGCCTGAAGTACACAGGAAAGATGTGATTGTGAGAGTGATAGTATGGGGATATTTAAAAGGGTGTTGGAATTTGAGCTGAGAAGAAAGATTAGGTAGGCTGAGGTTATTTTTCTGAAAATAATGCTGGCGGTGGGAAACTATTTAATTGAGTTGTTAAAAAACAAACTGAGGTACCTAGTTAAGGGGAATAGGAAAGATCAATTTCCCTTCACAGGTAATCAAGGAGCGTAAAGTAGACTGCAGAAGAAGTAGAGGGGTAATTAGAGACAGAGGTTTACAGCACAGAGAAAGGACCTTCAGCCCACTGAGTCTGTGCCAATTGAAAACCAACACCTACTATTCTAAGATAGTAGGAACTACAGATGCTGGAGAATCTGAGATAACAAAGTGTAGAACTGGATGAACACAGCAGGCCAAGCAGCATCAGAGGAGCAGGAAGGCTGACGTTTCGGGCCTAGACCCTTCTTCAGAAATCTAGGCCCGAAATGTCAGCCTTCCTGCTGCTCTGATGCTGTTTGGCCTCCTGTGTTCATCCAGCTGTACACTTTGTTACCTACTATTCTAATCCTGTTTACGAGCATGGTTCGTAACCTTGTCTGCCTTGGCACAGAAGTGTAGATCTAAATAATACTTAAATGGTTTGAGGGTTTCTGTTCCTACTGCCCTGACAGGAAGTGTAAGAAATCTTTTCCTCAAATCCGCTCCTGCCTTTCACTTTAAAAGTGAGCCTTCGACTAAGATGAACAGCTGCTTTGTATCCACCTGTCCATATTCCTCGTAATCTTATACACCGTTATCAGATTCACTCCTCAACCTTCTCTGCTCCAAAGAAAACAACCCAAGTTTATGCAGCCTCTCTGAAATTCTCTATCCCAGGCAACATCCTGGTGAATCTCATGTGCACCCACTTCATTGCAATCACATCCTTCCTATAGTGTGGTGACTAGAACTGTACTCAGTACTGCGGCTGTGGACTAACCATAGTTCTGTACAGCTCCAAATTAACATGGAAAAGCATGGCCTAATTAGGGACAGTCGGCATGGCTTTGTGCGAGGCAGATCATGTCTTACTAAATTGATTGAATTTTTTGAAGAAGTTGCGAAGGTGATCGATGAAAGTAGAGCAGTGGATGTTGTCTATATGGATTTTATTTAGGCTTTTGACAAGGTCCCTCATGGTCAACTCATCCAGAAGGTTATGATGCACTGGATCTATGGTGACGTGGCCACTTGGATTCAGAATTGACTTGCCCATAGAAGGCAAAGGATAATGGTGGAAGGGTCTTTTTTCTGGCTGGAGGTTCATAACTAATGGTGTTCTGCAGGGATCTGTATTCACACCTCTGCCGTTTGTGACATATATAAATGACTTGGATGAAAATGTAGATGAGTGGGTTAGTAAGTTTGCAGACGATAGAAAAGATTATTGGAGTTATGGATAGTGTAGAAGGTTGTCAAAGGATATGGCAGGATATAGATCAGTTGCAGATATGGGCGGACAAATGCCAGATGGAGTTTAATCCGGGTGAGTATGAAGTGCTGTACTTTGGGAGATCAAATTAAGGAAAAGTATAGAGTTAATGGAAAGATCCTGAACAGCATGATGTGCAGAGAGATCTTGGGTTCAAGTCCATAGCTCCCTGAAAATGGCCAAATAAGTGGATAGGGTGGTAAAGAAAATGTATGGCATGCTTGCCTTTATTGGTTGGGGAATTGAGTGCAACAGACAAGGTGTCATGTTGTGGCTTTATAAGACTTTAGTTAGGCCACACTTAGAGTATTGTGTTCAATTCTGGTTGCCATTTTACCAGAAGGATGTGGAGACTTTGGACAGGGTACAGAAGAGGTTTGCCAGGATGCTGCTTGGATTAGAGGGTATGAGCTAATAAGGAGAGGCTAGAAAAATTCAGCTTGTTTTCTGTGGAGCAGTGGAGGCTCAGGGGAGATCAATAGAAGACTATAAAATTATGAGATGCATAGATAGGGTTGATGGTCAGAATTTTTCTCCCAGAGTTGAAATGTCTAATACTAACACCTTTAAGGTGAGATGGAAAAAATCAAAGGAGATGTGAGGGGCAAGGTTTTTGCACAGAGTGTGGTCAGAGTCTGGAACGTGATGCCTCTTTGTTTCTGCCCCTCTGTTTCACATTCTGTGTTTCTGCGCCTCTGTTTCTTGTCATATGTTTCTCATCCTCTGTTTCTCATCCTCTGTTTCAGCCCCACTGTTTCTGCAACTGCTTCTGCCCCTGTGTTTCTCACCCACTGTTTTTCATCTTCACTTTCTGCCCTTCTGTTTCTCATCCTCTGTTTCAAATCCTCTGTTTCTCATCCTCTATTTCTCATTCTGTTTCTGCCCCACTGTTTCTCATCATCTGTTTCTGCCCCTCTGTTTCTCATCCTCAGTGTCTGCCATGCTCTTTCTCATCCTCTGTTTCAGGTGCTCTGTTTCTGCCCCTGTCTTTCTGCCCCTCTGTTTCTCATCTTCTGTTTCTGCCCGTCTGTTTCTAACCATTTTTCTCACCCTCTGTTTCTGCCGCTCAGTTTCTGCATATCCGTTTCTGCCCCTCTGTTTCTGACTCGGTTTCTGCTCTTCCGTTTCGGGCTCTCTGTTTCTGCCCCTCTGCTTCTCATTGTCTGTTACTGCTCATCCGTTTCTCGTCCTCTGTGTCTGCCAATCCCTTTCTCATCCTCTGCTACTGCAGGTCTGTTTCCCATCATCAGTTTCTGCCCCTCTGTTTTGGCACACTGTTTCTCATTCTCTGTTTCTCATACTCTGGTTCTCACTTTCTGTTACTTATTCACTGTTTCTGCCCCTCTCTTTCTCATCCATTGTTTCTCCCCCCCGCCCCCGTTTCTGCACCTCAGCTTGTCATCCTCTGTTTACGCCCCCCTGTTTCTCATACTCTGTTTCATGTCCTCTGTTTCTCATCCTATGTTCAGACCCCCTGTTCTCATTCTCTGTATCAGCACCTCTGTTTCTCAAGCCCTGTTTCTGCCACTCAGTTTCACATCCTCTTCTTTCTGCACCTCTGTTTCTCATCCTGTTTTTGCTTCTCTGTTTACAGTCCAGTATTTCTCATCCTGTTTCTCATGCTTTGTTTGTCATCCTCTGTTTCTTCACCCTCTGTTATCATCCTCTGTTTCTATCCCTCAGTTTCTCATGCTCACTTTCTTCACCCCCTGTCTATCATTCTGTTTCTGCCCCTATGTTCCTCATTCTCTGTTTCTCATCGTCTATTTCTGCCTGTCTCTGTCTGCATCTCTGTTTCTGCCCTTCTGTTTCTGCACCTCTGATTTAGCCCCTCTGTTTCGCATACATTATTTCTACCCTATATTTCTCATCCTCTCTTTCTTCCTGTTTGTCTCTGCACCTTTGTTTCTGACACTGTGTTTCTCATCCTCTGTTTCTGCCCATCTTTTTCTCATACTGTGTTTCTGCCCCTGTGTTTCCCATTCTCTATTTGTGCCTCTCCGTTTCTGCACCTCTATTTCTGCAACTCTTTTTCTCATTTTCTCTTTCTGAGCCTCTGTTTCTCATCCTCTGTTTCTGCACCTCTCTTTCTGCCCCTCTGCTTCTCATCTTCTGTTTCACATCCTGTTTCTCTTCCTCTGTATCTGCC
>NC_063339.1:29475571-29512337 GCF_021869965.1 Rhincodon typus | reverse complement strand
TTTTTTTCGACCGCTCTGCTTCTGCCCCTCTGTTTCTGCCCCTGTAATTCAGAGATTCAGTTTCTCATCCTCTGTTTCTGCCCCTTTGTTTCTCATCCTCATTTTCTGCCCCTCACTTTCTTATCCTGTGTTTCTCATCCTCTGTTTCTGCCCCTCTCTTACTGCCTGTCTCTTTCTCATCCTGTTTCTCATTCTCTGCTCCTGACACTTTCTCATCCTCTGCTTCTCATCCTCTGTTTCTGCCCATTTCTCATTCTGTGTTTCTGCCCCTCTGCTACTGGTCCTCTGCTACTGGTCCTCTGTTTCTGCCCCTCTGTTCCTCATAATTTGTTTCTGCCCCTCTGTTTCTGCCCCTGTGATTCAGATACTCAGTTTCTCATTCTCTCATTCTCATTCTCTGTTTCTGCTCCTCTGTCTCTGTCCATGGCTTTCTGATCATCTGTTTCTCGTTCTCTGTTCCTAACACACTGTTTGTCATTCTCTGTTTCTGCCACTCTGTTTCTCATCCACTGTTTCTGTTCCTCTTTCACTGTTTCTCACCCTCTGTTTTTACCCATCTGTTTCTGTTCCTCTGTTTCTCATTCTGATTCTCCTCCTCTGTTTCTGCACCTCAGTCAAAATTGGCCTTGCCCAAATTTAGAACTTTAACTTGTGGACCTGGCCTATCCTTTTCAATAACTATTTTAAAACTAACAGAATTATGGTCAGTGTTCCCAAAGTGCTCACCACTAACACCTCAGTCACTTGCCCTGCCTTATTTTCCAAGAGGAGGTCAAGTTACGCTCCTTCTCTAGTAGGCCATCCACATATTCATTGAGAAAGTTTTCTTGAACACACCTTATTGCAATGGCAGTCCCATTCTATGTTTGGCAAGTTAAAATCCCCAACAATTACAATACTATTGTTCCTACAGCTAACTTTAGTCTTCCCACAGATTTGCACCTCAATTTCCCACTGACTATTGGGAGGCCTTTAGTGCAATCCCATCAATGTGATCACCGCTTTCTTATTTCTCATTTCCACCCATATAGCCTCACTGGACGATCCCTCAGGTACATCCTCCCTAAGTACGTTATGATATTTTCCCTAATCAAAAATGCCACGCTCCCTCTTCTCTTGCCTCCCCTTCTATCCTTCCTATAGTATCTGTACCGTCGAACATTGAACTGCCAGTCCTGTACTTCCCTCAGCCATGGTTCTGTAGTAGGTCTGACATCACAGTCCCATATTCCCCTCCATGCCCGGAGTTCATCTGCCTTACCCATCAGGCTCTAGTCACAACAAGACTACTCGCTTTTTTTAATAGCTTTAAACACTTGAAATACTGCTTGTTATTTGATGAACCTGGCTCTCAAATCCTTCTCCTCTAGAATATTGTTATTTTAACCAAAACATACCTCACAGTCATTGATATGAAATGACATCAACAAAACGTAGTCATCAGCCTGAAATATGAACTCTGTCCCAACTGCGCATTTCCAGCATGTTTGGTACTAAATGCGTAAATCTATTCCACCACACATCCATCTTCCTTTGAAGTTTCATAAAATCCTTACAATTATTTGGAATGCATTTAATTTTTGAATCTCTACAAATCTGAATAATGTACTACTCCTCTAGCCTCTCCGTTCAAATCATCGATGAGGTAAACAGCAGTGTCAGAATACAAGTCTCCGTGATACATTTTCACCCACTGTGACAAACTGCCTTTAATTCTTTCTCTCTTCCAACTATTTTAATACAACTTGCTTCCCTCTCATTTTGATTAAGCTGCTACAAAAGTTTCTTGATCTTTTATCGAAGGCTTTACGAATGTCCATGTACACCACAACGCATCCCGTTTCACTATCCATCATCTTTGTGAGATGTTGACTGCCGACTGGGCCCTTCTTTTTCGAAGCTATTATGTTGTTTGATATGTGTTGTGTAGTACGTGAGCGTTGAGCCTTCGGATCTCAACAAAAAGTTAAATGCTATATGGAATTTCAAACAAAAGAAGTGGCGGACATATTGGATCATGGGCGGAACATACGAAAATCCTCCAAATTCATCAACTTTCTTGGCATCCCGACGAAAACTGGAAGCTTCCACCTGATGTTGACTATTCAGTGGAGTGGTTTAGCAATCAGCTGATCTGAAAGCGGTGTGTACTTGGACGCTGCACGCCTGCGCATTGAAGGCAGTTTTTGGGAGGGGGGGGTGCGAACGGAGTACGTGTTCGTATTAGCGCTCGCGCGGGGGCGGGTCGGCAGTAACGGCTATAACGGTCTGTAGTATGGAGGCGCGAGGTGAGTGGGTACGGTTAAGCTATGTTAGAGAAGTAGCAGTAGCGGTAGGATATAGTTGTGTTGCTGTGGTTTAGTGAGTCTCGGCCTCGTATGTGTTCGTTGCCACGGTCCAGCCTAACTTCCGCCGTGTCTGGGCCTTTTGTGAATATTACTCGAGCCCGAGTTCTCCGGCCTGTGATGGAGAATGGGAGGTTTCGGCTTTGGGTCGGCGGTCGCCCGGTGCTCGGGGTGACGCTATTTCCCCCGGTGGCGGTGTCTTCCTGATGTTGGGTTCCTATCTAATGCCTTAATGTGGTCGTGCGGTCACATCTAAAAATATCAGCTCTTTCTCTCCTCGCTGTGGCTTGGCGCGCATGAAGTCAGGTCACTTACTGTAGTTAAGTTTGAAACGTCTCTCTCTGAGAGCGCACCTGTTTCACTCGGTTTTAATTTACAATGTTTTTGCGAATCCTAACCTTCCTGTCCAAGAAAGAAGGTGTAGAATGCTGGCTACACGAGTTATGACTTAGTTCTGAAGAAGAATCATGTTGGAGTTGAAACTTTTACTCTGTTACTCTCCACATATGCTCGGGGACTTGCTGAATTTCTCCAACACGTTTTTTAAACTCAATTTCTATTCTCGTCCTTTCAGGATTTTCAACTGGGGAATTCTTCATTTATTGTACTTCTAGGGGTCTACCTTTATCTCTGGGGTATACAGCTCGGAAACACCCTTCGGTCCAACTCGTCTGTGGCTGACCAGATATTGTAAACAAATCTAGTTCTATTTGCCAGCATTCGGCTCATATCCCTCTAAACCCTTCCTATTCATAAAGCCATCCAGAAGATTTTAAATGTAGTAATTGTACCAGCCTCCACCACATCCTCTGACAGCTCTTTCCATACACGCACCACCTTCTGTGTGGAAAAAGCTGCCCCTTAGGTCCCTTTTAAATCTTGCCTCTCGCCTTAAATTTATGCTGTCTAGAATTTAAGACACCACCCCCAATGCACTGACAATAAAGGGAAGCACTCAATGCACTGACCGTTAAAAGCAAACATACCAAACTTCTTCACTGTCCTATCTATCTCTGATACCACTTTCAAGGAACTACGAACCTGCACACCGAGGTGTCTATTCAGCAACACTCCCCAGATGTTGCCATTATGTGTATAAGTCCTGCCTTGATTTGCCTTTTCAAAATGCAGCACTTCTCATTTATCTAAACTAAACAACATCTGCCAGTCCTCAGGCCCTTGGCCCATCTGATCAGGATCTTGTACTCCAAGCTAACCTCCTTCACTGTCCATTGTGCCTCCAATTTTGGTGTCATCTGCAAGCTTACTAACCATACCTCCTATGTTCACATCCAAATCATTTATATAAATAATGCAAAGCAGTGGATCTAGCACTGATCTTTGTGGCACATCGCTGGTCACAGGCCTCCAGTTTGAAAAGCAACCCTCCACCACTGCCCTGTGCCTTCTACTTCCGAGCCAGTTCTGAATTCAGATAGTTAGTTCTCCCTCTAATCCTTGTAATCTAACCTTGCTAACCAGTCTACTATGAGGAACCTTGTCAAACGCCTTACTGATGTCTATATAGATCACATCCACCACTCTGCCTTCATAAATCCTCTTTGTTACTACTTCAAAAAAACTCAACCATGTTTGTGAGACACGATGTCCCATGCACAAAGCCATGTTGACTATCTCTAATCAGTCCTTGCCTTTCCAAATACATGTAAATCCTGTCCCTCAGGTTTCCCTCCAACAACTTGCCCACCACCTATGGCCCTATAGTACCCTGGCTTTTCCTTAACACCTTTCATTTCTATATTCTCAAAAACAGTTCTAGTTACTCCAGCTTAAACTCTGCATGAAAAAAATGTAAAACATAGCATTGTTTTGTTATTTAACAATGCTTTAGTAATTCAAAAACAAAAGCAGAAGTTGCTGGAAAAGCTCAGTAAATCTGGCAGGATCTGTGAAGAGAAATCAGTTCACATTTTGGGTCCGGTGACCCTTCCTCAGAACTGTTCCTCAGAATTGCAGGTCTGTTAATGTTTAACTTTGATTGGTTTTCAGCTGAAGAATCTTTCACATTGTCAGAGGAGCAGGAAAGTTGATGTTTCGGGTCGGGACCCTTCTTCATTTTCTGAAGAAGGGTCCTGACCCAAAACATCAACTTTCCTGCTCTTCTGATGCTGCCTGGCCCGCTGTGCTCCTCCAGCTCCACACTGTGTCATATCTGACTCCAGCATCGGCAGTTCTTACTATCTTTCACATTGTCAGTTGGTTACACTTTTTAGTTTGTAGTTTGGATGATAACCTCTTTAAATTTTCCTGTGGTTAATATTTGAGTAACATTTGAGCTATGTTGGCTCTCCGTAGAAGAATTCGCTCATGAAGATTTACATTTATGCAGTTATCTTAATATCATAGAGCACCACAAGGCTTTATGGGTACTTTATCAAATCAAATATGCAGCTAAGCTTCACAGGTATTGGGACAGGTGACCACAAATTCAAAAAAAAATTAAGGATCATCTTGAAGATGTAAGAGGCTGAGAGCTATTTCTCAATGTGAGACTTAACAACTAATGGCACAGCTGTCAATGAGATGGAGATTCTTGTCATGCAAAAGGCCAGAAGTTGGGTAATTTGGAGGTATGGGGATTATAGGGCTCAATAAGATTAGACACCGGGAAGGATTGGGCCATAGAAGACTGGCACATGAGGATGAGCATTTAAGATTTAAGGGCCTGCAGGCACAGCCAGTCTAGATCGGTGAGTAGCTGACTGAGTGGGATTTGAAGATAAAATGTGAGCACCAGAGTTTTAGATGATTTGAGGACTGTAGAATGTGAGGGGTTTGAACAAAGTGAAATGCTCATTTAAGACATCTGATGCAATCAAAGAAGGCTGAAAAATCTGCTACCTGCCCTGTGATAATTCTGATTATAAGAACAGATTAAAGTTGTAGATCTTGAAGTTGTTTCCCCCATGTGGGAAAGGCCGTGAGCAGAGAGCATAATCTGAGGAAGGGATCGCCAATTTAATAAAGATTAGAAGGATTGTTTTTCAGACAGTAGTCAATCTGCTGAATATAATCAGTAAAGGACTTAAGGATTATGGGGATGAGGCAGGAAAATGGAGTTGAAGATTATCAGATCATCCATGATCTCATCGAATAGCAGAGCTGGTTCAATGTGTTGAATGGCCTGCTTCTGCTCCTGTGTCTTTTTAAAATATGCATAATATGTTAGTCAATTTTGTTTTAATTGTTTTATTTCCGTATTTTAATTTAAAAAAATCAAATTCTGAATCGAGATCAGCATGGAAAATTGCTTGATTTTTGGATGTTTCACAATATGAATGGAAAGATTTTTGAAAAGGTGCTGTTTATTTTCTCTTTCACCATTGCTGATGTAATTTACAGTAGATAGTTGCTCAAACTAATCAAGAGAAAATGTAAATTTTGGAAGGGAGAACAAGAGAGCGTTATTAAATAGAGAAAAGCTGCAAAACAAAGCAACTTGTGTATGAAATGCAAACAGGTGCAGCAGATAAGCAGGAAGGCTGTTGGAATATTGGCCCTTAGTTCAAGGGGTTTGAAATATGAGTAGAGACATCTTACTGCAACTGTACAAGGTACTGGTGAGACCACATCTGGAGTACTGTGAGCATTTTCTGGTCTCCTTATTTAAGGAAAGTTTTTTTGGAGGTAGTTTAGACAACTTCACTAGGATGATCCCTGAGATGGAGGGAATGTTTTGTGAGCAAAGGCTAAACAGATTTGGGATTCTACTCACTGGAGTTTAGAAGAATGGGAGGTGATCTCATCGAAACGTGTGATCTTTAAGGGGCTTGACAAGGTAAATGTTTCCCTCCATAGGAGATTCTAGGACCAGAGGACCATTTTTACCTGCTTACGTTTTAAATAAAGTAGCTATGCTGTTGCTTATACACTTTACTTTCAAGTAATGAAGTAAAATATAATAAAAATGAGTCATCAGCTGTCCCACAATTTGAGGATGAAATTGACTGAGTTTCTGATGTGGTGATCTTATTACTGAACAGATTGAATTTTAACCTGCAGATCTTTGGCCATGAGGCTGTGGGTCCAGAATGCAGGATTTGCTTCCTTTTCCTTGTTATTCATCTATTTCTCTGCTTCCAGATGTTATGATTGGTTGTCATTCAAAAAGTATATAGTTACATTCTAGTGAGAGACATTGTGTTTTTATCAATTTAAAATCCAGTACAGATGAAAACCTGACATTTGATCTTTAATTTGAGATCAATTTGTTTGTTTAATTTAAAATGTTGGGATAATCTGATAGCTAGTTGTCTTAAAATGGGGGAGTAGCAGGCATACGTAACTTAAATGTGAGGAATTTAGGAATTTGACTTCTATTGAATTCATCCATCTCAGATGGACAACAGAATGGAAACTACTGTGTTCCTCCGAAGAGAAACTTGCTAAAATCTTAGTATTTCTGAACACTGCACCTTTGCTTTTCTGGGAGTGCCTGTTATTGTATTAAATATTAGCAAATATTTTAAAGAGTTAAATATATTGATGTCTGCCTCATCAGTTCCAAAATTTGTTTTTAGCAAGTCTAAAAATCAACATGCTTAAATTCTTAAGTGCCTATTACTTATTGCTAGTTCTTCAGGAGAGAAATCAAACTGCTTTTGTAAATATTAGTAAGCTTAACCACTGCTTGAACCTTGGCAAACTGACTTCAATGACACACAATAGTGCATTGCACTTGGCAGAAATAAACGTTACATGCCATTTACAGCAATACAAACTGAATGTTTTCTCATAACTAGTGCACTTTGAAACTGTATAGGAGGTAGTTTTCTATGAGACAGTTCTCTGCAGATCGTCTTGCTTAAATATAGTACAAAAATTTAAACATAAAGCAAAACTACAAATCACTTACAGCAGTTATACATTGCCAGTAATTTGTAGAAGAAACAAGACTGCTGCCCCTCTCAAACCTAACAATTCTCCAGCATCTCAATTTTAAATGTTGTTCACTTTCAATATGATATGTGTGCAAGATGACATTCTTTGGTAAAACATTTTCTTCTTGACCATCTTCATAAGAATACTGAAATGTTAAATGCTACTTTTTCTTTTCTTATTGAATATGTCCTAGCTATAAAGGCAAGAAGGGAATATTCTGATAGTAGTCAGACATGTTATAGAGGTTCATTTTATCAATGTTTTTTATTATAACATCTTCATTAGTTGTTGCATAAAGCCAGCCACTATTTTCCCAGGCTTGTGTGCAAGTACTTCTTGCTAATGCAAGGAAATTCAGCACATTCACTTGATCGGGAAAGAAGGATCCATAAATAATAACATTCACGACTTCGCAAACAAGGAAAGAAAATTCATTAATGGCGTGCTATAATTAGCGTCCCCATTGCCTTTCTATAGGGGACTGGTGTAAGGAAATATCAGTGTTTTTCTTCAGAAATAAAGCTGTTGGCTGGGAGATATAGAAAAAATAACTCCTGTAGTGAGTCAACAGAACCATCATTGCAATTTGAGATGAGAAACTAATCCTGAAATTGGAATGATACCAGACTTCTCCTCCTAGATGGTATCTTCGCTTGATGCGACAAGACTATAGTGAATAAATTCCTTTTCCTGTAGTAAGACAGGAGTGATACTGATAGAAAAGTTTTAATTGTAATACTTAATGATTTAGTCATAATTACTAATTTTTTATTATTTCCCTTTCTAAGATTCTAATCAGACAGTGTCAGCACAGAATGATGGACTTAACTCTGCAAATGAATGTGACTTGCATAAAAGTATTTCCTCTACTGCTGATTCCCTTTCACGTGAGCTGCTCATGCCAAACATGGAGCCTGCTGATGAAGCCAACGATTTAAAATCAAGAGCTATGATTATTGATAGTAAAGTTGGTGATCAGGGAACCAATCTGAAACCTTTTACAGATTTGTCAGAAACATCTGTGGCACAAGTTGAATCTCCTGAAGGCTCAGCATCAATGGACACTGAATCTCAACCTGCGAATTCCTCACCTGAAGGGACAGTACAAGACACAGAAAACATAGAACTGAATGATTCAGGGATCCCCTTTCCTACAGAGTATGAGAAGTTTTGGAAAGTGGTGGAAGACAATCCCCAGGACTTCACAGGTTGGACATACTTGTTGCAATATGTAGAACAAGAGGTGAGTAAGGAGATTGTAGGAAATATTCTGGCTTTTCAGTCACTTAATACATCTAGAAGTAGATGTGTTTTCAGTATGATAATGGTGTCAGATTCATGCTCTCAGCTGGGTTATTTCATTATTAACTACTTTATGGTTGGTGCTAGTAACCATTCTTATCACTAATTAAAACCTAACATAATGGGGGATATTCAGTGAATATGGCAGCATCTGAACAGCAGGAATTAATATTTTAGGTCAATGGCCTTTCATCTGAACTATTTTGAGATGTCATTGATCTGAAAACAGTAATGGGAGACGAATTAATTATGTTCCTTTCTTGATGCTGACAGACCTGAGTTTTTCCACTGTTTTCTGTTTTCACTTTAGATTTACAGTATTTGCAGTATTTTGCTTTTGTAGTCATTGCAAATTATTTATATTGCACAGAATGCTAGGTGCAGTGAACTTGTCAGTTCGTCTAGACTTGAGTATTTGCATACTTATCATCTGTCACGGTGAAATATAAAAACAGCCAGATAGCAGTTCGAAATTTTAAAGGGCTTTTGATTAAGTAACAGGGAGAATGTCATTTCTACTGATTAGTAACCAGAAGATAAAAATTTAGGAATGAAAGTAACGGTGGTTCTATATACAAAAATGTCTTCCTAAACGCTTTTAATCTCTTTACTGTTTCCCAGACATTCTCACTTTTTTGTGTCAGCAACAAGTGTTCAGATTGTGCTCCTGATGTCTAAACTTGGCACCTCTGTTTCCTACACCAGACAACTTTTTCCTGCACCATTCAACTTCATTTTAAATTACTCACATAGACAAGCCACTAAGAATCTTGTGTTTCAAGAAGGGTCTCCTCATTCTGCTGAACTCCAATGAGTACAAGCTCAACCTGTCCTCATAAGTCCCTCCATACCTAGGATCGATCTAGTGAACCTCCTCTGTACTGCCTCCAATGCCAATATGTCTTTCCATAGATACGCAGACCAAAACTGTTCGGTATTCTGTGTAGTCAGACTGTTGCCTGTAAAGTTTTAACAAGACCTCCTATTTTTAATACTCCATTCCCTTTGAAATAAAGACCATCATTCCATGTGTTTTTCCTATTTACCACTGAACTTAGATGCAAGCTTTTTTTATTCACACATGAGAATGTTGAAATACCTTTGTGCTGGAGCTTTCTGCAGGCTTTTCCCAATTAAATAATATGCACTCCTCCATTCTTCTTCGCAAAGTGCATAATCTCCTCTTTGCCCACATGTTCCATCTGCCAGATTTTTGCCCACTTACTTAACCAGTGTGTATCTCTGTAGACTCCTTATATCATCCACATTAATTGTCTTCTCACTCTGTCATCTGCAAACTGGTGATAGTACATTCACTTCCACCATCCAAATAATTAATATAGTTGTGGGCCTAGCACTGATCCTTGTGGTTTCTATTCTGAAATCCCCTCCTCTTATCCCAACTGTTTCTTCTATTAATTAGCCAATAGTCGATTCATGATAATATTAGCCTAAACTTCATAGGCACTTATTAAGTAGAAATATGTGTGAGCTTATTGCGTACCTTGTGGATATCCAAATGTTGCATCTACTGATTTCCTTTTTATATATCCTGTGTTACTTCGTCAAATGATTTCCCACTCTTGAAACCATGCTGGTTCTGCTTGATCGCGTATTTCTAAGTGTTCTGCTGTTACATCTTTTGCAATAGACTCAACGTTACCACAATAACAGATGTTAAACAAACTCTCCTAGTTCCTTTTTTTTTGTTGTTTCTTTCCCTTTATTTGAAAGGTATTATATTGGTAGTTTTTCAATCCTCTTGGACTTTTCCAGAATCTAGAGATTCTTAGAGTACTGCCAGTGTATGCACTGCCTCTGCAGCTACTTCCTTAAAATCCAAGGGTGAAACCCATCAGGTCTAGTGGTTTTACTAACCTGTTAGAGCCCCATTAGATTCAGAGTTATACAGCACAGAGTCAGACTCCTCGGTCCAACTGTGCGTCGACCTGGCATCCCAATCTGACCTAGTCCCATTTGTCAGCACTTGGCTCATATCCCCTCTAAAGCCTTCTTATTCACGTACCTTTTTAAATGTTGTAATTATACCAGCCTACATCACCTCATCTGGCAGCTCATTCCATGCATGCACCACCTCTGTATGAAAAGGATGCTCCTCAGGTCCCTGTTAAATCTTTCCCCTCTCACCTTACACCTGTGCCCCCTAGTTTTGGACTCCCCTATCCTAGGAAAAGGGCCTTGACTATTCACTCTATCTATGCCCCTCATGATTTTGTAAACCTGTAACGTCATCATCCCTGCCAGCCCAAACTCCTAAATCCCTAACTCCTCTTTTCCACAACTGCATGCTTTAATTATGCCAATCAGATTTCTGCCTTGCCAAAGAACTGAAAAAGCACTTATCAAAGTCACCAATGACATCTAATGTAAACATGATAAACTGCACTTGTGCATCCTTTATTATCAATGTAGAGGCTTGGATGTGATTAACATAATACCATTCTCCATGCTTGTCAGTTGTCATCTACCTAGGTGTGACTGCTCTTGCATTGCCCTGCCATTTTCAACAATTCTGCAGTTACCAGATTTTCAGTGAGAAAAACATCTCTTTCAGTTCCCAAAACATTACTTCTGCCATTCCCCAATAATCTATTTTTCTGCGCCTATTTCTCATCACACTGCCCTTGGTTACATGATCCAAGAATTCATATGTAGAGTCGTAACCCCCGCTCTGGTGGGAACTCACCTCTTTCAACCCCTCCAGTGTCTGATTTGATACACTGCTTGCCTGACAGCTGGTAGTGGTTGAATGAGAATTTCTTAGAACAAAATCTTCAGTCCCCATGCAAACTCCATTTCTTAGCCAGTGACCCCATTCTTTTCTTAGTTTGAACCAAGTCACTTGTAATGATAATGTCCTGCCTGATCTCAAGAGACCAAAATCTAAGATTGCGTAGTGTGATCAAATGGGGGAAAAAATTAACCTGGGGATATCACCCACTTGCTAGAAAATGGGTTTGAACACTCCTTAAACATTAAAGCAGTAAAAAGTTTGAATTTTCACTGTTTGAGGGTGTATAATGGAGATCTAGACTCCAAGCATGCCGGAAGCAAATGCAGAGTTTTTACCCCAAAAAGCCAAGTTGCTCTGGTTAACAAGTTATCCAAAGTTCTCAATTTTTTCTGGAGAAAATAAGCTCTAACTGCAATTATTTAAACAAAAAACATTTCACACGGTACATCAAATTGGAATAATATCCCTACTATGTAAATCTGGATAAGTTAAACTGTCAGAAATGGTATTCACTACATAAAGGGATCAATTAGTCATTACACTTTCAAAATGACAAATGGAATACCAAACACCATAAAGTCAGTAATATGCTAGATTCTGCTGCATCCATCAATACTAAATGTCAGCAACCACTTCGAGTCCAGCTACAAAAATAAATATTGAGGGACTTTACTTTCAAACTACTTTCTTTTTTAAGCAGAATCTTCCACCAATAATCAACATTCGCTACCCTATCCTCGATCACCTTCACTTGCTCAAAAAAAACTATAATTGAGACAAGTCGTTCCCCACCACCCCCCACCAACCTCTGCACAAAGCTACACTGAATATCCCTAATAAGTCGATTCTTTTCCAAATGCGAGTGAATCCTGTCCCTAAAAATCTTTTCCAATAATTTCCCCACCACTGACATAAGGCTTACTGGTCTATAAATTTCCTGGCCTATCCTTGTTGCTCTTCTTAAAGAAACAACACTGGCCATTCGTCAGTCTTCTGAGACCTTGCCTATTGCTAAATAGAATACTGAGATCTATCATGGCCCCAGCAATCTCCTTCCTTACCTTCCCCTCACCTGGGATAGATCCCCTCAAAAATTTATATTTTCTGAAATAAAACTGAGCCAGGATGTTATCTCTAATGACATTAAGATTGCTGAGAAAGAAGTTTCAGGCACTTATGAATTACATTTCAAGTCTTTGTCAGCACAAAATGAACAAGGCTGCTTTCCAAGCGTATTCAAGTTGCTTTGAATGAAGAAATGTTGTTGTGAGCCCATTTCGATTAGATTTGACCCCAAAGCTAGAATAAGGAAACCGGTCACCATTACCATCCCTTATGTGAAGGAACATGGTAGTAAAGCAAAATGAGTAAACCTTACTATCAATACCAATTAACAACTAATTTTAGCTACAGTTTAATAACTCCCAGTGTAATTTCTATGTATCTTTTTATATTTGAGCTGTGGCCAAATTAGCAATTTTCCAAGGACTAAGTTATCTTTTTTCCTTAAACTATTGTAAAGTTTACAATATCATGAGGTTTTAATTATTCAGTTTCCTTAAAACACCTTTCCAGAGTACATCAAGAACGTTTTTTGATACTGAGAGAATACCTCATGGCATGTACTGTATTAATAACAGTACAAAGAATTGGCAAATGAAGTCAAAGACTCACAGTTGATCTGTGTCCTTTCAGCTCTCTGTTCTTGTCACTGAATCAAATGGAATGAGGAACAGCAAAAAGGAGCTCAAGGTTTCCCTTATATGTGTTTTCTAGAGATGGGAAGTGTTTATTTCACTTACCTTTAGCCCCTTGATTATTCAGTATTTTTGAAATGCTGTTAGTATCTTCCAGCGTGAATATTGATGCAAAATTTTGTTCAATTCCTCTGAAATTTGTTTGCTCTTAACTATTTCCCCAGCCTTGTTCTCTAAGATGTAAATTTGAAATACCTGATGCCCAGATTTCTCTGCGTTGAAAATTGTATGATTAAAAACAAAGCAGTAGGAAAATAATTAAGTTAATATTTGATCATTAGAAACAAAATGGTTGTATTGTTTGTGTGTATGTGAAACAATAAACTTTAAACATTTTATCCTCTTTGCAGAACCATATCCTGGCAGCCAGAAAAGCTTTTGATCACTTCTTGTCCCACTATCCATACTGTTATGGCTATTGGAAAAAGTATGCTGACCTTGAGCGCCGACATGACAATGTGAAACGGGCAGAAGAGGTAACTTGTGACTTTGTTTTAATTTTCTTTTCACTTTTAATTTTAACCTGGTTTTGTCTCAGACTGCTACTCCAAGCCAGCTTCTACTCAATGGCTAACACAAGCCAGGTTTTCAAAAGATTTTGAGAGTTTGATCTTGGCTTTCAGTAGATGGTCTCCACATTTTCACATTTGAAATAAAACATTTACCCTTAGCAGTTTTCAGCTAATATGTTCTCTCTTTGTTAACAGGTTCATTAGTACTACAGTTTGTCAAGCTTTGCAGTGCAAATCAATGCAGTTTAACAAGTAAAGCAGGGCTTTCCTGACAGTTTCACTTGGGTGCTATGATTTTAAACTAAATTGGACTTTCCTTATTTTATGTTTGTGTTTGTTTTTGCTGAACTTTATTACATTTGTGGTTAGAGGCTGTCAGTGATGTTCTAATGGGTCTGTGCCTTATGGTCTGTACCCCAAGCCTGCCCTACCTGGTCAGAATGCAGGAGCCATCTCACACTCTGAAGATCAAGGCTGTACGCGTGGAGAGCAGAACATAGTGATGTTCTTTCCACCCTCCACACAATGGTAATGGCAGATTATTCAAACAAATTCCTGATTTTTATCTGCTTTTCTGAAAACAAAGTTATCCAGAAAGTAACATTTTTGGTGTACAGACTCTCTGGTTGTCTTCTGTTAACAAGCTATAGTTGTTACTAGAAACTTCTTTGTCACAGGTATACCGACGAGGTCTTCAAGCAATACCACTTAGTGTTGATCTTTGGCTTCACTATATCAATTTCTTAAAAGAGACCTTGGACAACAACTGTCCAGAGACTGATGACCAGATAAAAAGGTAATGTTGTGTTTACTTCCTGAATTTCCTTTACTGCATCTTAACTCAATTGTTGTTCTGCAGTCAGAACTACAGTAGAGTATTGCTGAGGAAAGTTATTTTAACAAAGCTCTCCTTCATGCACTTATCAGGACTCACTCACAAGAATATCAATGCATTGAGGTCCAACATCTTATACTGTAAGAGAACAGTAAAGATTGGTTAGCAAGTGAACTATGAACAAGAGTACCCTGAGAAATGTGCTCGAGAATGGCTATCACCTACTTTGTTCAGTTGAAACAGGCACAATGTATATTCATACATGTGTTTGCAAACATGCTACACTGTGAGCCTGACTGAAACTTAAATTGGGTATCAGCACAATGCTTAGCACACTTCCAGACTGGCAGATCATATGAAACAATATGTCCTTTCAGCTCTTTGCAACAGGCAAGGTGCTGACCATGTTCAACCAACCCATACTTTCAAAACTGAAAAGAACATGAGATGCGATTCCATGGTTGGCCAACATTTGACAAATAATTCAGGGTATGGCAAGAATTGCACAGATAACTGCACTGAGAGATGGTGCTGGGAAAATTGTTGGGATTGAAGGCCGATAAATCCTCAGGGCTTCTTAAACTGCTATAGACCGTGTAGCATGGTGCTGTTAGGGAAGGAATTCCAGGATAGTAAAGGAATGGCAATACGGTATTAAGTCAGAATAGTGTGGCTTGGAAGGGATATTACTAGTGCTAGTCCTTCTGTGCATCTGTCCATCTGGGTTACAGAGGTAAGGTGGTAGTTTCCATATTGCTGAAATTAATTTCCGGCGACTATAGGACAATATAGCATGGAAAGAATAATTTGTTCCTTCATTCCTCTGTCGACTCTTTAGGACAGCTATCGAATTAATTACATACCCCTGCTCATTCCTCATGCATGTGATTTTTTTTTTTCCTCTTTCAAGTATTTATTAAATTCTCTTTTGAATGTTGCCACCTAATCAGTTTCCTCCACCCTTTAGGTAATGCCTTCCAAATCACAACAATTTCTCAGGTAAAATAGTGTTTTCTCATATTGCCTTTGGTTCTTTTAGGTCACCTTGGATCTGTGTTTGTTCCTTACTGGTTGACTTGCCACAGGAAACAATTTTTAGTTGCTCTATAAAATTAGTGAGGTTAGTAGAGTAGAATTTCAAAATAACATCGTTTGGTGGAATGAAGAGACAGTAACAGATGGAATTGAATGCTGAGAAATGTGAAGTGATTAATTCTGGTAGCCTTGTAAATTGAACAGACCTTTCTTACCAGAGTTTGATGTGCTGGAAGTTCGTTTTCCTTTCCTCCCTCGTGCTCTGCTAATGTTGTGAAGGTACAAGAAGTGCTATTTCTACAGGTGAAGAATCAGATTTCAACTTAGGAACATATCATTGCTAGTGCTCAAACCCTTATTAAAAAGACAAATAAACTCCGAGCTTAAAATTTGAAGTAATATTTTAAACTTAGAAATCATACTCCAAAGTCCTCCAATAATTTTGGTTCTGTTCTTTATAATGAGAAAAATTAAAAGTGCACAAGAGCACAATGTGAAGCTCATTAATTTGTAAATGTAACAATCATGTCAAAAGTCCCTCTTTACAAAAACCAAAAAACTTAATTATGGCTACAATCTCCACAACAATAAGTCTATAATAAGAGTTTCTACAGGTATGTGAAGAGAAAGAGATTGGTGAAGACAAATGTATGCCCCCCTACGGACAGAAACAGGGGAATGTATAACAGGGGACAAAGAAATGGCTGAGCAACTGAATAATACTTTGGTTCTGTCTTCACAAAAGTGGACACAAATCAGATGCCAGAAATGTTGGAGAATGCAGGATTTAGTGAGAGGGATGAAATGAGGGAGATCAGTATTAGCTGAGAAATGGTGCTGGGAAAAGTGATTGGGATGTAGATTATCAGGTACTGGGGATTTATCTGCCTACAGTCCTAGAGTACTTAAGGAAGTGGCCCTGGAAATACTGGATGCATTGGTGGTCATATCCCAGGATTCTACAGACTTTGGAAGAGTCCCTGCAGATTGGAGGGTAGCTAATGTCACTGCCCTATTCAAAAAGGGAAGTAGGAAGAAAACTGAATTATAGGCCAGTAAGCCTAACATTGGTAGTGGGGAAATTTCTCAAATCCATTATCAAGGACTTTATAGCCGAGCATTTAGAAGGCAGTAGCAGGATCAGACAGAGTCAGCATGGATTTATGATTGGGAAATCATGCTTGACAAATCTGTTGAAATTTTATGAAGATGTAATTAGTAGAGTTGACAAGGGGGAGCCAGTCAACGTGGTATGTTTGGACTTTCAGAAAACGTTTGACAAAGTCCCGCATAAGAGATTAATTTGCAGGATTCAAGTGCATGGAATTTGGGGAAGTATATTGAGATGGATAGGAAGAGAGGAAACAGAGGAAGAATTAATGGGTCCTTTGCAAATTGGCAGGCAGTAACTCGTGGGGTGCCTCCGGGATTGGTGCTGGGACCCCATCTATTCACAATATATATTAATGATTTTGATGAGGGAATTAAATGTAACATCTCAAAGTTAGCAGATGATACTAAGTTAGGTGGGAGGGTAAACTGTGGTGAGGATGCAGAGATCCTTCAGCATAATATGGATAGGTTGGGTGAGTGGGCAAATAAATGGTAGATGCAGTATAATTTGAATAAATGTGAGGTTATTCACTTTGAAAGCAAAAGCAAGAAGGCAGTTTACTACTGAAGGTCTGTAAATTGGAGAGGGGAGTGTGCAGCGGGACCTGAGTGTCCTTGTGCACCAGTCGCTGAAGGTAAGCATGCAAGGGAAGCAGGTGATAAAAGAAGGCAAGTGGTATGTTGGCCTTCATTGTGAGAGGTTTTGAGTACAGGAGCAGGGATGTGTTGCTGCGGTTGTACAGGGCCTTGGTGAGACCACACCTGGAATATTGTGTGCAACTTTGGTATCCTTTTCTGAAGAAGGATACTCTTGGTTTCAAGGGAGTGCAGCGAGGGTACCAGGCTGATTCCAGGGGTGGAGGGTCTGACGTACGAGGAGAGATTGGCTAGGTTGGGGATTGTTTTCGTTAGACTTCAGAATCTCAGAGACTTTTAAAATTCTAACATGACTGGACAGGGTCGAATCAGGGAGGATGTTCCCAATGGTGCATAAGTGCAGAGCCAGGGGTCACAGTATGAGGATTCAGGATGGAGTTAAGGAGACATTTCTTTACCTAAAAAGTGGTGAGCCTGTGGAAATCCTTACCACAGGAAGTAGTTGATGCCAAAACATTGAATGTATTCAAGAGGTGACTAGATATAGCACTTGGGGTGAATGGGATCAAAGGTATTGGGGAGAAAGCAGGATTAGGCTATTGAGTTGGATGATCAGCCATGATCGTGAAGAATGGTGGAGCATGCTCAAAGGGCCAAATGGCTGCCTCCTATCTTCTGTGTTTCTATGTAACCAATTTGACATGGTCATTTGGGCTTGCACAATGGCACACTTGCACACATGGAAACTACAAACATTAATACACAGGTCACCATTATTTGTAGACAAAAATTGCAGCTGTTTCAATTGAATAAAACATGCAACAATCATTCTCTTGTCAAAATGTTGCCCTGAAGAATACACCAGTCAACCTGTCTGGTTTAAATTGAAACAAATCTTGTTTGTTAACTTTCAGACATCAATGTATTGGTGCATTTTCCGTAGTAATATGTCTACCAGAGTGCACTTGTCACCCAACCAGCACACACTTTTTGCATAAAATGTCATTCCCCATTACATTGCAGTCATCAGGACATTCAAGATTTCAATGTAAAGAAATTTGACATTCTTTTTATCTCCCTTTGCGCTGTACTGCCAAATTTTTCAACTTGAAATCTATTGAACCAACTGATTATAAATCTGTATTTTGTCAACCAGCCATCCTAATGCTTCATAGAATTTTGGCAGTTTACAGCAAGTCTGTTCCATTATTACAGTTTATCAAGTTTGGCATTGCTGTTGACTATATAACTTTAAAAGTAGGCCAAGTTTTTCAGTCTTTTTGTTATGAGTCTTATAATTTCAAGTTTCTTCAGTGCCACAATATACTAAACTGTATTAAAACTATTGGTCAGTGGTAAATCTTTAGGCTATGCTTTGCGCTTCATTGCATTTTTGCTTAATAGAAAATTATTGTTGGGTAGTGGTCTAAACCAACTCTGGAGAGATTGGAAGTGCTCGTCATCAATAAGCGGGCTATATATAATTAGGTAATATGTAGCTTCCTCCTGGCCAGGCAACAAACTGGCTGTAACATTGCAGATTTTCTCAACAAATTGCTTGCTTGACTATACTGAATTATAATTCACTCTTCACATTGCAGGTTGGATCTGTCCAACAATAATCTGTGCTAGCTAGTCTGGGTCAAGCCTTCTTCACTCAGTGCTCCTTCTTGTTGAACACTACTTGATGGAAACACTGAGGGTGGCAAGGGTGTTGAATGTACTCTGCCAAGAATGGCTCAGCAGCAGCAGCTTAGCTGATTGAGCTGGTTGACCCCACCCCCAGGACAGCTACAGTTGCTAGACTGAGTCTGCAGCAAGTGGTAAGAGAACCAATAACATACTTGATCGCATCCTCGTCTTTCACAGTCCTGCCTTTGCATTGAGATTACCTTAAATCAAGTTTGGTACTCTCCTTCTAAATGGGAAAGGCTTCAAGCAAATCAAAACTGCAACTTTGTAGCCTGGCATGACCCTGAATCCACCATTACTATTAGGAGATCAACCCTGGTTGAATGAAGAGTTCAGGAGGGCATGTTAAGAGTAAAACCAGGCAATACTAAAAGTGAGGTGGGTGTCAGCTTGATTGATTTATTGAGGTTGGTTGGCTCGGCGAGCCAACCAACCTCAACATCCACAACCCGAAGAAACAAATCTACTCCAAAACCTTAGTGATTGATTTATTGTTTATGAGCAGTATAGTATGGGTCTACTTCATGCCTAACAGCATAAGCAGCAAGTGACAAACAGCTAAGCAATTCCACAACGAATGGATCAGATCTAATTTCTGCAGTCTGCCACATCAATCAAAATGGAGATAGACGATGAAACAGTTTACTGGAGGATGATACCCCACAAATATCCCCATTCTCAATGATAGTGAAACCCATTACATCAGTGTAAAAGACAAGGCTGACGTGTATATGGCAATATTCAGTTAGAAGTGCCAATTGGGCAATCTGTCTTGGAATCTTCTAGAGTTTCCTAGCATCAGAGGTGCCAGTCTTCAGCCAATTCTATTAACTCCGCATGATGTTGAGAAATGGCTGGAGGTACTGAATACTGTAAAGGCTGCGGGCCTGATAAAATTCTGTAGTACTTAAATTGTACTGAAAACATGCTCCAGAAATTGCCCCACTCCAGCCAATCTTTTCCTGTGCAGCTACAACACTGGCATCTACCCAACAATGTTGAAAATCCCTAAGATATTGCTATACACCAATCTAACCAGGCCAATTACTGTTCCATTGGTCTGCTCTGGACTATCAGTAAAGTGATGGAAGGTGTCATCACTAGTGCTATCAAGCAGCCCTCTTAGCAATAACCAGCTCAGTGACGCTCTGTTTGGGTTCTACCAGGGCCAGCTCAGCCCCTGCCATAGTTACAGCTTTGGTTCAAACATGGACAAAAGAGCTGAGTTCCAAAGGTGTGAACAGGGATGTTCGTGGATGATGTTCAGCACCATTTGTGACCTCTCTGATACTGAAACAAGATCTAGAAATTATACAGGCTTGGGCTGAAAAGTGGCAAGTAGAATTTGCTATTTAACCATCTCCAACAAGAGAATGTAACCACTGCCCTTTGAAGCTCAATGGCATAACTCTAACTGAACTCCCTATTATCAATATCCTGGAGTTTACTATTGAACTAGCTATAAGAGCATGACAGAGACTATTTTCTTATTTATTGTCACGTATATCTTGTTAGAAGATAGTTAAGTTTTGTATAATGTTGCTGCTCTTTGCCATCTTAGAACACAAAAATAAACAAAAGCATAGAATATAAAATGTCCCACTTTACAGTCCTTAAGAGCTCCGCCATGGGCTTGGTGACCAGGCACAAGTCCCCTTTCGTTGCACCGCCGATGGAATGAAAGTCACCACTCTTTAGCGATATCTTGCCTCCACTGATACCCTTGCTGCTAGTCCTCGTTGGATTTCGCCAATGCAGGCAGGTATCGCACTGGCCCAACTCTTCTCTGCCTCCACCATGAGACCGCTTCAGGCCCACCTTGCTGATGCTGCTGGGTCTCATACTGGGCCCAAACTCACTGCCGCTGCAAACGTGAATTTGAACTTGTATGTGGAAGTAGATTCCATCGGGAATCCACACTCGCCGCTGCAGCCACAAATTTGTTTTGCTGGGCCTAGTCGAGTCCGTGCTGCCGGGCCCACTCACTGTCGCCATGACCAAGCTCTTCACCAAGAGGCAAGTAAAATAAAAAAGCAAGAGAAAAAAAAAGTGGATGAGCTCCGGCTCAGAAGTCCTACTCCTCCAATGTCTCTTAGTGGAAGTAAGTCGGTAGGGACTAGGAATCCCGCAGCAAGAAATTTGGTTCTGGAAGCTTGTCCACCATCTACAAGGCACAAGTCGGGAGTGTGATGGAATATTCCTCACTGGCCTGGATACTTAAGCTCCAACAACATTGAATAAGCTTGACAACATCAA
This sequence comes from Rhincodon typus, assembly GCF_021869965.1. Taxonomy (NCBI): domain Eukaryota; kingdom Metazoa; phylum Chordata; class Chondrichthyes; order Orectolobiformes; family Rhincodontidae; genus Rhincodon; species Rhincodon typus. The sequence continues at coordinate 29,491,236 of NC_063339.1, read as the reverse complement.
CAAAACAGCCCCTTTGATTGGCATCGCATCCTCAAACATCTGTGCTTTCCTCCACTGATGTTTGGTAGCAGTGTGTACTGTCTATAAGATGTTCTGCAGCAATTAACCAAAGATCCTCAGCACCTTCCAAACTCTTATTCGCTTCCAACTAGAAGGACACGGGATGTGAATGCACCACCACCTGCAAGATCCCCTTCAATCCTTTCACTGTCCTGACTTAGAAATATGTCTGTGTTCCTTCAGTGTCGCTGGGGCAAAATCCTGAAGTGTTCCCTTCCTAGTAGCATTGTGGATTTACTTGCAGCACATAGCTGCCTTCTCAACAGCTACAGTCTTACCAATTTCTCGAGAGCAGCTAGGGATGTGATAAATTCTGGCCAGCCAGTATGCCCACAACACATGAATGAAATCTTTTTAAAATGTCCTATTTAAAACCCTCATTCTTTCCCTCAGTGAAGTGTGCATACCATAAATTAGAAACCAGCAATGGTTTTATTGCCCATCTCTAATTGCAGGAATGTAGTTAGGTATCAATCGCATTTCTGAGAGTCATGGGTTATATAAACCAGCCTGGGTAAGAATGGCAGGTTTCCTTACTTCGGGGCCATGATTGAGCCTGGTGAGGATTTTGACTATTAGTAGTGGTTACATGGTCACCATTAGACTAGTTTTTAATTTAATATTTCACCTACCATGGTGGGATTTGAACCCGTGTTAATAGGCCATTAAGTTAGGGTTTTGGATTATGACCCCAGTGATATTATCACAGCACCACTACCTCCCCTCCCAAATTCTTTCTCCTGCTGTAACTCTGTTTTGAGGATTAAAAGTTGTCAGTGTCCTATGTGGCATGGAATGGGAGTGTGGGTTGTGGAGCAGGAAAGTGAACGGCGGCCTGTGATAGAGCATGGTGACACTTGGATTAGGAAACCACCTGTGACTTCCAGTCACCACCACCTTGGACCTCCACCACCAGTGCCCCACTTCCCCTACTGATGCCAACCAAAAGATATAGGAACAGAATTAGGCCTTTCGGCCCATCGAGTCTGCTCCACCACATTTTCCTGTGTTCTCCCTGCAACCCTTGATCTCCATTCAATTCTCTGACTTGAATACATTCAATGACTTGGCCTCCACAGCCTTCTGCAGCAGTGAGTTGCATAAATGTACCACCCTCTGGCAGAAGAAATTCCTCATCTCAGTGCTAAAGGATCATCCCTTCACTCTTAGGCTGTGCCCTCAGATCCTAGCCTCTTCTACAAGTTGAAGCCTCTTATCTACATCCACTGTATCCAGGGCTCTCAGTATTTTTTAAGTTTCAATCAGATCCCCCTCATCTTTCTAAACTCAAAATGTAGTCCCAGAGTCCTCAACTGCTCCTCATATGACAAGCTCTTCATCAGTCGGATCATTCATGTAAACCTCCTTTGATCCCTCCAAGGCCAACACCACCACCTTTCGAAACAGGGCCCAAAACTGCTTACGGTATTCAAAATGCAGTCTGCCCAGAGTCTTAGCCTCAACAGTACATCTCCTCTGGTATTCTAGCCCCCAAATGAATGTTAACATTGCATTTGCCTTCCTCCCTGCTAAGTGAGCCTGTGTTAACTTTAAGAGAATCCTGAACTAGGGCTCCAAGTCTCTGTGCTTCAGATTTCCGAAACCTTTCCATATTTAGCAAATAGTCTGTGCTCTTCTGACCGAAGTCAATAACCTCTCACATTCCCACATTGTATGCCACTTCTCTGCCTGTTCTCCTAGCCTGTCCAACTCCTTCTGTAGCCTCCCCACTACCTGTCCCTCCATCTCCAAATTTAGCAGCAATGCCTTTAGTGCCTTCATCCAGATTGTCATTGTATAAAGTGCATAATTGTGGTCCCAATACTGACTGCTTTGAAACTCCCCCTAGTCGCCAGCTGCCATCCTGCAAAAGACTATTTCCTCTTTCTGCCTGTCAACCAATCCTCTATTCATTCCAGTGCCTTGCCCCTAACAGCAGTCTTCTGTGCAGCACCTTGTCAAGGGCCTTCTGGAAATCAAAACAGTTCGCATCCACTGGCTCCCCTTAATCTGTCTAACTTGTTACCTCTTCAAAGAATTCTGACAGTTTTGTCAGGCATGACCGCTCTTTGACAAAGCTGTGCTGACTCCACCCTCTTTTACATGTACCCTGTTATTTCATCCTTAATAATGGATTGTAAAATCTTACCAATGACTGAGATCAGGCTAGTCAGCCTATAAGTTACTGTCTTTTGCCTCCCTCGCTTTTTAAACAGTGGTGCTGCTTTAGCCATTTTCTCATCCTCTGGGGGCCCTCCCTGACTCCATTGATTCGAGAAAGATCACCATCAATGCCTGCATAATCTCCTCAGTTATCTCCTTCAGAACTCTGGGGCATAGTCAGTCTGGTCTGGATAATTTAACCACTTTCAGACTTTTCAGCTTCCCTGCACCTTCTCAGTAATGATTACTGCATTCACCTCTACCCCGACTCTGTTGAAGTTCTGGTGTGCTACTAGTGTCTTCAACCATGAAGACTGATGCACAGGATTTATTCAATTCCTCTACCATTTTTGTTTCCCATTACTACTTCCCCAGCCTCATTTTCCAGTGGTCCAATGTCCGCTCTTGCCTCAGTCTTACCTTTTTTATATGAAGCAAACTTTTTATTAATTAGCACTTATGGGGAATAGGAGTGTACCGGTTGATCATGAGGTCCATATAATCAATGTAAAAACACAACTAATAGAAACGTAGTGCAGAAGGTACATACATCACTGTAATACTTTATTTACAGTATAAATCACTTGAGTAATAATGCAACTTAGCCTTTAAATAAAACTTAGTGGCAGAGAGCCTTCTCACTGACACCCTTAACTGACTACTCAGAAATTGCTATAATACTGAACTTCAGCTATTTCAGGTATATAATTTTTGATGGTTTATTGAGTGCTAATCCATAAGGTTCCAGTTAAAACCAAGTTTGCTGCATCTTTACAAAAAAAACTTGCAATTTTTTTTAATAATACTTGCTAGGTTACCCTCTTATTTCATCTTCCTTCTCCTGAATTGCTTGTTTTTTTTTGTTTTAAGAGCTTCCCAACCCTCTGGCTTCCAACTAATCTTCATAATGTATGCGTTTTCTTTTGCATTTATGCTATGCTTGACTTCCCTTGTCAGCCATTATTGCCATATCTTCTTCATATGTTTCTTCTTCTTGATGAATTTCTGCTGTGTCTGCCAAATTACCCTAGAAGTTCCTGCCATTATTGCTCCACTGTCTTCCCTGCCTTGTTCTCCTTCCAATCAATTCTGGCTAGCTTGGTCCTCACGTCTTTTGAGTAAAGGTAATTATATTATAAGACCTTTTAAATCTGATTCCAGCTTCTTCCTCAAACACTCTGTGAATTCTATCATGTTATAGTTGCTGCCCCCAAGGGCTTCTTCACCTTAAGCTCCCTACTCAAGTCTACCTCATGACACATCACCAAATGTGGTGTTCACTGTTCCCCTAGTGGGCTGTATCACAGGCTGCTCCAAAAAAATCATCATATAGACATTCCATGGGTTCCTTCTCATGGAATCTGCTATCAACCTGATTTTCTCAGTCCACCTGCATATTGAAGTTCCCCCATGATTATAGTAATAGGAAAGACATGTAAGAAAGGTTCCATCTCCCGATTTTATTTTCTACCCCAAATCCTGACTACTGCTAGGGGGCCTATACATTACTTCTTTCTGGGTCTTTTTTTCCTTTGCGATTACTCAACTCTACCCTCATAGATTCTACACCTTCTGACTTTATCACTTCTTGCTATTGATTTAATTTCACTTCTTACTAATAAGGTAACCTTGCCCACTCTGCCCATCTTTCTGTCCTTTTGATAGGACATGTACCCTTGGATATTTATTTCTGGGCCCTGTCCCCCTTCCAGCCATGTCTCCTGATACCCACAATGTACCCGCCAATTTCAGTCTGCTAAATCAATACTCCTCCATGTTGAACACCAGTTGGAGGAAGCCATGGGGGTAGCAAGGACATGGAATGTACTGTGAGTGAGGGACTTCAGTGTCCACCACGAAGAGTGGCTCCGTAGCAATGTTGCAGACCCTGAAAGGGACAGATGCTGGACTGAGTCTGTGGCAAGTGGCCAAAAGTGCATTGCGGAAGTGTAACAATTGTTCCTTCCTATCAGCACAAAAAACACTGGAAAAGTTGCCCAACCGTGACTACCAAGGGAAATTAGGGATAGTATTAGATCCAAGGAAGGGGCATACGCTAAGTGGCCAAACAAAGCAGTAGACCAAAGGAGTGGGAGCAGTTTAAATTTCAACAAGGGAGGACTAGAGGATTGATTAAGAGGCAAAAAAATAAAGTATGAGTGTGTGCTTGCAGGGAACATATCTATAAGAGGCTTTTGCAATAATTTTGTGTAAAGAGAACAAGATCACTGAAGACAAATGTTGATCTCTTACTGTCTTAAATAAAGCAAGTTATAACAGGAAACAAAGAGATGACACGCTAATTAAATACATATTTTGTTTCTGTTTTCACAAAACTGTTGGGAATATAGGATTCAGTGAAAGGGAGGAACTGAAGGAGATCAGTGTTGGGGAAGTTGGGCTTAAAGGCTGGTAGATCCTGAGGGCCCAATAATCTACACATAGAGTACTAGAAGAAGTGACCCTGGAAATAGTGAACACATTGAATCTTTCAAAATAGTATAGACTCTGGAACAGTTCCTACAGCTTGAAGGGTAGCTAATGTAACTCCACTACTTTTTTTTTTGAAAGAAAAAGGTGGTAGACAAAAAACAGAGAGTACGGACCAGTTAGTGGGGTACCACGGGCATCAGTGCTTGGACCCCAGCTGTTCACAATATATATTGATGACTTAGATGTGGGAACTAAACGTAATATCTCCATGTTTGCGGGTGGCACAAGGCTGTATTGGGAGATTTAACTGACGAGGATGCAGAGATACTTGAGTGTGATTTGGACAAGTTGAGTGAGTATAAAGGCAGGTGAAATATGTGGATAAATGACATTATCCATGTTGGTAGCAAAAACAAGAAGGCAGATTATTATCTGGCAATAAATTTGGCAAAGGGGAGGTACAGTAAGACCTGGGTGGCCTTGTATACCATTAGCTGAAAGCAAGCATGCAGGTATAACAGAGACAACAAGGTGCAGAGCTGGATGAACACAGCAGGGCAAGCAGCATCATAGGAGCAGAAAGGCAGGTATAACAGGTGGTAAAGAAGGCAAATTGTATCTTGGCTTTCAAAATGAGATGTTTCAAATGGAGGAGCAATGATGGCTCGCTGCAATTGTTCAGAACCTTGGTGAGACCACACCGAGAACATTGTGTGCACTTTTCTTCCTTTTATCTGAGGATGAAAGTTCTGGCTTTGAAGATAGTGTGGCAAAAGTTTAGCAAATTGTTTTCTGGGATGGCAGGAGAGAGATTGAATCAGTTAGGACTATATTCATTGGAGTTTAGAAGACTGAGGGGGATATCGTAGAAATCTATAAAAGTGTTATGGGACTACACAGGAAAATGCAGGAAGGATGTTCCTAAATGTATCCTAAATTAATCTTGTCCTTGTCCCCTCTAAACGCTTCCTATTAATATACCCATCCAGATGGCTTTGAAATGTTGTAATTGTACCAGTTTCCACCACTTCCTCCGGCAACTCATTCCATACACACACCACCCTCTACGTGGAAAAGTTGCCCCTTAGGTCCCTTATATATCTCTTCCCTCTCACATTAAACCTATATGCTCTAGTTTTGGACTCCCCAGCAACCCAGGGAAAAGACCTTGATTATTCACTGTATCCATGCCCTCAAGATTTTATAAACGTTTATAAGGACACCCCTCAGCCTCTCTTCCAGGGAAAATAGCTGCAGCCTATTCAGCCTCTTCCTATAGCTCAAATCCTCCAACCCTGGCAACATCGTTGTAAATCTTTTCTGAATGCTTTCAAGTTTCACAACATCCTTCCTGTTACAGGAAGACCCGAATTGGATGCTGTATTCCAAAAGTGGCCTAACCAATGTCCTGTACAGATGCAACATGACCTCCCAATTCCTATACTCAATGCACTGACCAATAAAGGCAAGCATACCAAATGCCGCTTTCACTATCCAGTCAACTTGGAACTCCACTTTCAAAGATCTATGAACCTGCACTCCAAGGTCTCTTTGTTCAGCAACACTCCCCAGGACCTTACCATTAAGTGTACAAATCCTGCCCTGATTTGCCTTTTCAAAATGCATCACCGCACATTTATCTAAATTAAACTCCATCTGCCAGTCCTCTGCCCCTTTGCCCATCTGATCTACACCCTGTTGTATTCCGAGGTAACCTCCTTCACTGTCCACTACGCCTCTAATTTTGATGTCATCTGCAAATTTACTAACCATACCTCCTATGTTCACAGCTAAATCATTTGTATAAATGACCAAAAGCATTGGATTCAGCACTAATCCTTGTGGCAAACTGCTGATCAAGGGCTCCAGTCTGAAAAGCAATCCTCTACCACCACCATCTGTCTTCTATCTTTGAGCCAGTTCTGTATCCAAATGGCTAGTTTTCCCTGTATTCCATGCGATCTAACATTACTAACCAGTCTACCATGCGGAACCTTGTCACGTACTTTCGAGAAGCAGTTCGATATAGTTTTTGGGGCTAAAGGACTAATAAGTATGAGGAAAAAGTGGAAACAGACACTGAGTTGGGTGATCAGCCATGTAGAATGTCCTACTCCCACATTTCTTGTGTTTCACACTTTGAAATGAGCTATTACCACTTTCACAAACTGATCCCTTTACATCATTCAGTTCCATGGTTATGTTCTGTATCCTCTGCACTTTTTAAATTATCCTCTAAGACTACCAACTCAGTCTTTTGGTGTTTTATGCTGGCTAGTAAATGAATTCAAATAAACATCAGAAATGGTCTTTTCTAAGTATAGGATATATTGAATATATTCAATAATTAGCAGAACATCTGGATTTTGCTGATTTAAAATTTTAAAGAGCGCTATCATTCAAATATGAATTGCAGAATTCTCAAAGAAATATGTAAATTGATACTCATTGATTCAACGATTTAAAAACAAGTTTGTTTATTGCTGAACACGCAATCTACTGTGACCCTGCACTATTGGGCAGCATTTTAAAATATAAAGGCAGTCCGGTTGTGAATGGTTTCTGTTTTGGAGTCCATCCACAAGTCGGAATGTAGTGGAAATGATGTTCATGTAGGAAATGTTCATATGTCTGCTGTTTGAAATTACATCTGTATAGAGCAGCATTCATAACCCCTTGAAATCCTTTAAAAGTTAATTTGGAAAATACTATTGTATGTAAAAGAATACATGATACAATTTGTCATAGCTGAAAGTGGGTTTATCAAGCATTTTAAAATAGAGCATAATTTTTACCACCTATGGTGATCAGTTCCTTTATTTTAAAAGAATTCAAGCCAAAATTTCAACCCATAGCAATCAGTGTTGCATTACAAAAAGATCCACCTCCATTTGCATGCCTTCTATTGACTGTATAAAAAGCAACAAATAAAAGAAACCCTAAGTGGTGGTGGTTTTTGAGTTTGTGGCCATTTTGTGGTAGGTCTTGCTTCTAGCTCAATTCTTTAAACTATATTGCAAAAAAAAAAACTCATTGTGCTGTTTGCAATTTCCACTTTGAAATTTCATGGCCAATTTGGGGAACTGTGCAAAATAATCACCAGATCACAATTCCAAACCGATCTATTTTCATATTCCTACAGTGTATTTGAACATGCTGTGTTAGCTGCAGGGACTGACTTTCGCTCAGACAGACTTTGGGAAACTTACATCAACTGGGAAAATGATCGGGGAAATCTGGAAGAAGTGACTACAATTTATGATCGGATTCTTGGTATTCCAACGCAGCTTTACAGTCATCATTTCCAAAGGTATGCTAGAAGACTCGAAACAAATTAATTTTTCACATATATTTGGATCAAATCTTGCCTTATTGTTGAAACTCTTGTTCCAAATTTTGATTGAAGATTGAAACTGATATGACAAAATCCCAAAAAGTTGATATGGAGGTATGAAATTAAGTGAATAAGCAGAGAGAGAGAACTTTTTTTTCAAGTTGTTCAAGGAAGTTGGTTCACTGGTTGTCTGAGACAGATTCAATCTTTAATGAAGTCTATATGTTGGTAAATTACAATGTTAAGATTTTTATTGCATTCAATTGGGCAGTTCATGAGTATTTAACTATTCCGTACTTAAAACCATCCTTGACTTTCAAACTACCCTGTTTCCTGACCAATAACCGCTGCAAAAATCAATGAAATGAAATTCAAAAATTGTGCTGACCTTGGAATATTTTTAAATTCTCCAGATTCTTAGTAAATTAAAAGTTGTAATAGTTTATTTTTATTTTTGTGCAGAAATTCTACTACAGTCAACAAAGGATTAAATGTGAAATTCTCAATAAACTGAATCTTCAGGGTAGGAAAATTCCAATAGTGTATCCCAATATTTTGTATTATAAACTGGAATTTTCTTTCCTAACTCTTTGTCTGGTAAAGAAAGACTCATTAATCTACAATTTTACATGAATTATGAATAATTTGACTGTTTTTCAGGTTCAAAGATCACGTTCAGAATCACTTACCTAAAGATTTAATCTCTTCAGGGGATTTTATTAAACTACGCCAAGAGCTGGCATCCACAAATGAACATTTTGATAATAATGGTACTCCAGGAAATGATCTAACAGCTGGAATTGATATAAATGATCCTGCTCAGGTAACATAGACTATATATAAATTCTGATTATATATGAATCCTGTGATGGTTCTTGGGTAAACATTTATTATGTGACTGCATATTGAAGTACATGAACGTCACAGTCTATTCAGGTAACATGTTTCTTTAAATTTATTGATTAGCGTTTTGAAAAGTATAGTTGTCTGCTTTATATCTAATCTAATCTGACTGTGCCATGGCTTTAAGAGATGTGTTTTATCCATTTTTTTTTAAGAGGTTTTAAGGCGGAGGTGGCAGGCTGTCAATTGAAAATTCATAAACAGCTTGTGAGGCCTTTATTTTTATTAACGTTTGGAACAATAGAAGCAGCCTAAATGGGTGTGGTCAAGCTCCCAGAAAACCAAGATTTTTAGTTTTAGCTTTCAGCAGTTGTTGCTGAGGTCTCAGCAGGGTTTAGAAGCTACAGTACATCTCTCCCTGCTACACTTTGTGAGAGTTTTCTCTTGGTGTTTTCTTGCTGTTGAAGTTGCATATAAGACCATCTGTTTTTCTGAATTTGCCTTTGTCAAGGGTGTGTTTATGCAATGTTACTGTTTTGGAGCAGTTAATTAGTAATAGTTACTGTGTATTATTTAGTTAAGTATTTTGATAGCGTTACAGCTAAGCTAATTCTTTTTTCTTTTGTAGTACTTTACCTATAGCGTATGAATAAATTGTTTTGCTTAGCAGCTATGTTTGACCAATCAAATTGCATCCGGAACGCAACACCTTACATTTAAAATAGGTAAAAGCTAATGTAAAGGTTACCTTTTTAATATATTTTGAAGAGGTTTGGTCTGGTCCATAAGTCTGTCCACGTAAAGTTCGTTTGAGTTAGTGGCATGAGCAGCCCTAGTTAATGGGTAACTTAAGTACCTATGTGTTACGTTCACCTCCCCAGTTCTACCATACTTCTATAGTTACCTGACCTCTCAACCCCAGTCTCCAGTTCTTTCTGACTTAGTTGCTCTATCAGTTCCACATACAAAATGATTATTTTCATTGTTTTCTGACCTAATGCATAGTAACAGCAACTTAATGATACTTCTATTGCAATTCACTTATAGGTAGTTGTGTAGCACATGTGGTGCAGTGGAAGTGCGCCGTTTATAGGACCAGGTGTTGGCTATTTAGCCCATCGAGTCTGTCCTGTCATTCTGTGCGGCCGTGGTTAATCAGGTCATTGAATTTCTTGAGTGGGAAAGTCAGATTTAATAAATTTATTAGTTTGTTTGAAATGTTAACAGAGCATGAATGAAACCTGATGATTTTATAGCATGTGTGGATTTCCAAAAGGCATTCAATACATTTCTGTATAACAGAATTGAGCTCTTGGAATAAAAGGGATGGTAACAATGTGGGTATGAAATTAATTGGTTGAGTGACAAGAAACTAACAGTTACTGGTGGTTTTTTGATCTGAAGGAAGGTTCCAAGGGTCAGTGCTGGACTTCTGTATTTCCTTAATAAATGATCTAGACCTTAGGTGTACTGGAGACAGGTTAAAATTGTGAACGACAAAAAAAATCTAGAAGTATTGTAAACTGACGACACTATAGAATTTCAAAGGAATATGACAAGTTGGTAGAGTGATTGATAAGTGGCAGGCGAAGTTCTATTTGAACACGGGACTGAATGTACATTTTGGTAGAAAGATCATGGCAAGGTAGTAGAAAATGAAGAGTGCTACTCCAAAGAGTGAGCAAGAGCATAGACATCTGGGTGTATATGTGCATAAGTCATTAAAGTTGGCAGGATAAATAGAGAGAGTTCATCATTCATAAATTGAGTGAAACTAGAGGATGTAGAGTTTAACAATGGGCTCCTTCCTCTGAGCAGGAATGCATTTATACAAGAAAATTATCCATAAAAATTTCATACCAAATATTCAAGCCAAAACCCCTCTAACTTGATATAAAATTACTTAAGTTTGCAAAGACTGAAAGAAAGCAGAACATAGAATATAATGCAGAAATGAAAAATAGATGAGCCACACCTATCTAATATACAGTATCCAGGCTTTATTAGTAGCAGCATAAAGTACATGAGCAAAGTGGTTATGATGGACCTGGTATAGGATACTAGTTAGACCTCATTTGGAATATTATGTGTAGTTACAGCACCACACTTCAAAAGGGATACGAATGCATCGGTGAATATGCTGAAATGGTTTGTGAGTGTGTTCAATGGGTGACAAACTTTAGTCACGAAGATAAATTAGAGAAGTTAGAACTATTTTCGTTGGAGAAGTGAAGGCTGAGGAGATTTGCAAGTTTGCAAAATTGAGGTGTCTGGGTAAGAGAAACTGTAGCCATTTGTAAAAGGATTGAAGTTGAAGGATACAGATTTGTAATTTGTATATCACGTGAAACTTCATATAGTAAGTAGTTAGGATCTGGAGTGCAAGTGTGGTCGAGGCAATTTCAGTCAAGGTGGTCGAGGACAGTGGGTAATTGTTTCTCTTCAAATCATGTGTGGGGTTATGGGGAGAAGACAGGTGAATGGCACTAATTCATAATGCTAATGTGCAGAGCTGGTGCAGACATGATGGAATCAATGCAGTGTGTTTGATCCATGAGAAGAAAAGTAGACTTGTTGAATAAGTAGTTTGTCCTATCTCCATTGGAAAAACAGATACAAAATATAAACTGTACAATGGGACCTTTAAAATAAGTTATGGAGAGTCATATATTTGGCTTAATACCTATAAGCAACAATGTGGAGAAAATTTTAGGGTTTAAGATAATTGAAACTGATGGTTTTCACTCTAGCATATTAAAAGTAAGTGTGAAAAAATGCAGATATGTTTTAATTGTCTGTTGCTGTTTAGATTCAGAAAATCTGCATTTGGACTGGAAAATCGAATGCTCCTGCATTACTTAAGATGAGAGAAAAACCAATTAATACATACAGACTTGCATACTGGGGAGGTTGACTGTGAACCATCATCTATTTTGTTGAATTAAGATAGCTGCAGCAATGTGTATGTATTCTTTGTGCTGACAGCGAGCTGATATTCCTAAATTGGTTGTCTGGTTTTCACATAGGAGTATCCAGCAAATATTTTCTCATTGCATAACTACAACCATTGTTGGATGCTTGAGTTTTGCAAAAGCGTTTTGGTTGAGTACACTCCAAGCCTTATGAACTGTCGAGGGATACGCTCCTTGGCACATGCAGCCTAAATAATTGGCATCATACCAGCACTGAAATTCATGTGCCACATCTCTTATTTGTATTATAAGCAGTACATCGTTTTGACTTGACAGCAGCATCATTTGTGTGCTACTACACACTAGCAGTGTAAAACATCTAGCATCACCTGTTGCTGAAACGTTTCTGATACTTTGCACTTTCAGGGTGATCTGTGGTGCACTGAACCCCTTTTTGAGATCAAAAGTGATCAATTTAGGGCTGTTATTGCATTTGTGTGATGTAGAGTGAGAAATTACCTAACCATGATAGCTGTTATCCAGTGGGGTGGCTTTGAAACCCATCAAGTGTGTTGCTTGTTTCATTAAGTTCGCACAGTGAACAAATGGGTTGAGCCCTATTTGTGAAGTTGCTAATAAGGCCAAACTTATAGCATGGTGAACTGTTGGAATCCCAGTGTACGTTCTAACCAGTGAACGTAGGTTTATGGTAGACTCCTGGTTGTCTGTAATATATACTTGTGCTAATTGAGTTCATCATTCATAAATTGAGTGAAACTAGAGGAAGTAGAGTTTAACAATGTGCGCCTTCCTCAGCAGGAATGCATTTATACAAGAAAATTATCGATAAAAATTTCATACCAAATATTCAAGCCAAAACCCCTCTAATTTGATATAAAAATTACTTAAGTTTGCAAAGACTGAAAGAAAACAGAACATAGAATATAATGCAGAAATGAAAAATAGATGAGCCACACCTATCTTACTGCTGTCACTTTGACAGAGTGCACAGTAATGTTGTGACAGCAGAAGGAGTCTGCGAAGAGATATAGGTAGTGAATGGGCAAAAAAAATTGCAAAATGTGTAATGTGTGTAATGTGGCAAAATGTGAAATTGTTCAATTTGGCAGGTGGAAATGAGCAGCACATTATTTATAGTGATTACAGAACTTTGCAGTTCAGTGGATCTTGGTGTATTGGCACTTGAATTGCGAAAGATAATTATACAAGTGTGTTACATATGAAGGGAGGTGGAATGTTTTTCTTTATTGCAATGGGAAAGGAATATAGAAGTAAGTTGTAACAATTGGTGAGACCACATGGATGCTGTGTGCCCTTTTGGTCCCAAGTTAAAAGATATCGTTGCATTTGAAGGTATTGTATATTTCCTCTCATTTTGAAGAGGAATTCCCCAATTGTAGTGGTTTTGAAAATAAGGAGGTTTCCTGAATGGCATTGTTGACCATATTTAGGGATTTGGATAATGCACTGAAAGGCTAGCATTTAAAATATTACATAGTCTGCAGCCGATATACATTCATCGAAGGTGCAAATACCCAATGAGAAAGGTGACAAAATAAGTTTAAAGTTTGTATTCCATCAAAGGAAGTGGATGCTGTGTGTCTGGTAAGCCTGAGGGTTGGGAGTAATTTAGATAGCAAAGCATGACCAAGAAACTGACTGAATGCAAGCTCATGAGAAACAAAAGTGGACTACAGCTTTTAAGTATATCTAAAGGTAAATATTAGTTAGAACAAATCTCCTCCATTAGAGGCGGACACACTAAAATTTTTGGTGGACAGTAGTAAAAGATGCAGAAAATCTCCCAGAACTACAAGGCAATTGGGGACTTGGATAACAACTGAAAGAAATTAATATTAGTAAAGAGGTAATATTTTGACATTAGCTGGGTTGAAGGTTAACAATTCCCTGGACCAAATTAACACACTCCCAGTGTGTCAAAGGATGTGGCTTTTGAGTTAGTGGATTTACTGTTGGTTATCTTCCTGAATTCTTTACATTTCTAGAAAAAGTTCCTGCAGACTGGAAAGCAGCAAATTTAACCCCACTATTTGGAAAAGGAGGGTGGGAAAATGAAGTGCAGAGTTGTTAGTTTAATGTTAGTAGGAAAATGTTAGAATTTATAATAAGGGATATAACAACTGGACACTTTAAAAATGATGGTTCAACTCGGCAGAGTAAATGTGGACTTAAGAAATCACTTATGAAAAGCTTCTTGGAGTTTTTTTTAAACTGTTACTTTCAGCATGAATAAAGGAGATGAGCACAATACAATTGATGTCGCTTTTCAAAAAAGCCTTTGACAATGTCCTACATGGGAGACTGAGGAGAAAGCTAAACACACGTGGAATCCAAGGTAACCTACCAAGTTGGGTCAAAAAGTGAAGGAGACAGCATGATGGTAGAAGGCTGTTAATGTGACTCATTCAAAGATTTATCACATGGGTCGGTGTCTGGTCCCTTTATTTATAATATACATAAGTGATGTTGAGGAAATGTTGGTGGGGATGATAAGTTTGTAGATGACAAAGATTGAGGTGGTTATTAGTGATGAAATGGTCATAGATTATAGGGGAATACAGACAGATTGCCCAGGTGAACAGAAGGAACTTAATCCAATGAGTGAGGGGTGATACTCTTTTGGAAGAAGTAACAAGCCAAGGTGGTACTGTGAATCATAGAATACCTACAATACAGAAAGAGGCCATTTGACCCATTGAGTCTGCACTGATATTCAGCATCCCATTTAGACCTAGTTCCCCACGCTATCCCCGTAACCCTGCATTTACCATGGCTTAGCCAACTAGCCCACACATCCCTGGATACTACGGACAATTTATCATGGCCATTCCACCTAAACTGGGCATCTTTGAAGTGTGGGAGGAAACTAAAGCACCCAGCGGAAACCCACACAGATATGGGGAGAAAGTGCAGACTCCATGCAGACAGCCACCTGGGTCCCTAGTGCTTTGAGGCAGCAGTGCTAACCACTGTGCCACCTGTGAATGGCAGGACAGTAAGAAACGCAGAAATCTTGGGAGTGCTTGTCCACTGATCCCTGAAGGTGGAAGGGCAGGTTAATAAGTAAGTTAAAGAAGGCACACGGCATATTTGCCTTTATCGTGTTGTGCCATAGTTTATGAGCAAAGAGGTTGTGTTGGAGCTGTATAAAATTTTGCTTATACCATAGCTGGAGTACTGTGCAGTTCTGGTCATTGCACTGTAGGAAGAATGTGATTGCAGAGAGTGCAGAGCAGATTCACCTAGGATGTTGCCTGAGATGTTTGGCTATGAAGAGAGGGTGGATAAGCTCAGATTGTTTTCTTTGGAGTAGAGCGGGGACCTGAATGAAGTGTATAAGATTGAGGGGCTTTAGTTGAAGGGTCCATAACAAGGCATAATTTTAAGGTGTAAGGCAGGTTTAGAGGGGATTTGAGGAAAGTTTTTTTTCACTCGATGTTTGGAATCTGGGACTCCTTGCATGGGAGGGTAGTTAAGGCAGGAAACCTCAACATTTAAAAAGTCTGAGATGAGCACTTGAATAGTTCCAGTCAGTAAGCTGAAGGCCCTCTTCTGAACTATGATTCTGAAGTCAGTGGCCGTGGTGTATTTGAATTTTTAGGCTTATAAAGTGCCACACAAGAGGTCACTAAACATGTAGTGTGTTTGGGGTAATATACTAATATCAAGCATTGGGATAATACACTAAACATTTGGTTAATGTTAGAGATTTTCTTCTAATACATGAATAACCAGACTGCAGCTGTCAGCTTCGAGAACTTTTTATTCGTGATATCATGGAGAGTCAACACTAACAAAGGTTAGATACCGAAGACTCTGCAGCAATGCAGAGTTACAGGATATTTATAGAGAGAGACAACAAGTCAACGCAACAGATA